>NW_015542345.1:2624719-2628091 GCF_001515605.1 Sinocyclocheilus anshuiensis
ATTATTATTATTATTATTATTATTATTATTATTATTATTATTATTATTATTATTATTATTATTATTATTATTATTATTATTATTATTATTATTATTATTATTATTATTATTATTATTATTATTATTATTATTATTATTATTATTATTATTATTATTATTATTATTATTATTATTATTATTATTATTATTATTATTATTATTATTATTATTATTATTATTATTCATGGTCCTGCAAAGCCACTTCATCAGCAAGCAACTCATACTATAATATTTATATAGTATATAGCATACTCTTTCCTATTTATTTATTTGTTTTAAAAAAGTATATTTGCTTTAATACTGGGTATCTTGAAATTAAAATGTAGGGTGTGATCTAAGTGTGAAGATATTGAAATACACAGCAGCCCTATAGTGAAAAAATGTATATACTAAAATGTATTTGAAATACATTTATTTCATGCTAAGTGTACTGCAAATACATTTACATATTTATGTGCTTAATAAAAAATACCCTGCAATTGTACTTTTACTATGCCAGACTGGTATACATAATGTCTGCTAAATTGGAACAACTAATTTTGTGCTTAATGCACTTTGTGCTGAAGTAGTGCAGAAGTCCAGCTAAAGATATACTGAAATATATTTGATTGTGCTAAAGTAGTACTATTGCAAGTATACTTTAGGTGCACTTTAAATATCTTTAAAGACCGATATTATTCAAAGATCATATAGCAACAGTGATATTAATGGGGTCATATGATGCGATTTAAATTTTTCCTTTCTCTTTGAAGTGTTACAAGCTCTTGGTGCATAAAGAAGATCTGTAAAGTTGCAAAGACTAAAGTCTCAAATCCAAAGAGATATTCTTTATAAAAGTTAAGAGTCAACCACGCCTACTAGACTACAATACCGGCTGTTCTGAATCACAGACTGTAAGTACTGTACTGTAAGTTTTCATATTTAAAGGATTTGCCACTGATGATTCAAACGCGAGTTTTGAGCAGTGTAAACTTTGTAAAAAACAACGTGTTTCAGAAAGGCGGGGCATAGAGGAGAAACAATAATGTACAGTATGTGGAAAATAATGTGTAAAATAAACACATTTCGTTACACCAAATACACAATATAATGTTCTTTTTAGCAACATCATATGACCCCTTTAAAACACCTTTAAGGATTAATATTAAGAAATGTGCATTGTGCACAAGTGATACTCCAAATAAAGTTTAATTATGATTTTTATATCAGTAGGTCTTGAGCAATATGAGAGTAAATATGTTATAGGTTTAAACTATACTTAGTATGAAATAAATGTAATTTTAAATATAATAATGTTTTACTATATAAGCAAGTAACAGTGTCAGTCATGGTGCAGCTAGCTCATTTAGTTCAAATATCCAATAAAAATGATATACACTGGAAATACATATTTAAAAAATATATATTTTTAACAAATTATTTACAAATTATTTTATTAATATTATTTAACTATATATTTTATAATGTCATAGCATTTTTATATTAATGCATAAATAAAAACATGCATTTGACAATATACTCTATAATCAATAATCTATTATATTTCTTTATTATAGTACTTGATTATTTCAAAAGGATGTATGATGTCAGCTAATTTACTCTATAAAATAAATATTTGCGGTATTTTTGCAATGAGAACATGGAGAAAAATACAGAGTATATGTGTTGAACTGTAAACTTAACAAAGAACTAAAGGTCTATGAACAACATTCTCGAAAGCTCTAAAAATATTTTGTACGTCCTCAAGATTACCCTTGATCTACAACTTATGTAGAAAGAAGATTTGTACTGCAGGGACAGTCTACTGTAGAAGCAACCTCAGGTTACATGCCTTACAGAAAGGCAAATGATGGTAGCTCATGACTTAACCCTTTTGTGGTTTAAAATTGTGAATACAAATAAGTCATGACTGGTTTCTCATGCTCTGTTTGTTTTTAAAAGGCCTGAGTCACTGATTACTCAGAGGTCAATGAGTATAGGATGAACTTGTGAATAGTCATCTGAATACTATCTGTTAAACCATTAGTAAGACAAGACAATAATCAAAGATGATCTATGCCAGATATTCAAGTGTGGTTTGCTACTTGGCTATTTAAATATAGCTAAATAAAAATAAACACATTTGAATCTACATAATCGCTAAAAGATGACTGACGGGGTTTTCCAAATTCTCAGTGATTTTGGTAATGCTGTATCACAGTCAACATCACTTTAATACGTTATGCCTGATTAAACAATGTGTCATTTTCCCCTGTTTTCTTTAGGCGAATTGTAAGACTGCATGTGTTTGAAATCTTTTTTCATTTTGACTTTGATCAATTTTGACAAATGTGTTACTGAAAGGTACGAAGTTTGACAAATGACACCATAAAAATCCAACTAAAGTACATGATGCAGAACGAAACTTGAATGGCTCTTTAATAGTTTGAGGTGTGATGTTTCACCCAATTTGAATAAACATTAACTCTGAGAACATCCAAAGAAATATTAGGGCATTTCTCTCCATAAAACAACATTGCTTTGTATTTCAGTCACCTTTTGAAATGACTCTTGTAATGATTCTCTTTGTTTTGTTGGCCTGAGACACAATGCCCATAACTTCCCCTCCGCCGTGGGCACAAAGCCTAAGATATCATCCAAAATGTTCATACTTCTCTCAACTGAACATCATAAGTGTATTTTGAGCAGTGTAAGGGACATATTTCATTCCTGTTTTAAAGTCTGAACACTAAACCCAAAACACACTCTCCCATTTTTCCATGCACGCACTAACAGCCCCAAAAGTGACTCCGTAATGAGATGTTGTTTGACATGCATGCAACATTTGTGCAAGCCATTTGGCATGCTGCAGAAAAAGAGCCAGAGTGGGTGAAAGAAAAGAGGGAGGAAAAGAGAAAGGCTGTCATGTGAATTCTGTCTCAAACCAAGCCCATCACTACACTGCCTGTAATAATAGAGAGGAAATTGAGCATTAAATACAAATCAACGGTTATTAATTTCAGCGTGACAGAAGAAGGGCGCAGAGGTTGAGCCTTTCAGCACTCCAGCGCATGCAATTGCTGTTAATTCACCTCTGTACCTCTGAAAGGAGGGGCTGTGTCAGTGCGGTGTGGGGGACGTTGAGGAGGAGGCAGAGGAGTCCCCACCCTGTGTTTGGGTTTCGTTAAGATTCATGCTCTGGTTCCATTTGATGTGAAGATGATTTATGGTTAAAAGGCTTATCAACAGGCAACATACTATTATTATCTATTTATCTTTATATATACAGTATATATATATATATATATATATATATATATATAAATAAATAGATAATAAAACAGGGGGGGAAAA
>NW_015542345.1:2628277-2636678 GCF_001515605.1 Sinocyclocheilus anshuiensis
ATAGATAGATAGATAGATAGATAGATAGATAGATAGATAGATAGATAGATTAAATTGATCAAAAGTGACAGAATAAACTTTTTTTTTTAATTTTACAGAGGATTTTTGTTTTAAATAAATACTATTCTTTTGAACATTCTTCTTATCAAATAATCCTTAAAAGCATCACAGTTTCACAATATAAATAAATATCACAATATTTATGTATTTTTGGTTTTTATATTTAAACACATTTATATTTATTTTTATATGTAATGTAATGTAATATTTCTTTTATTGGTAAATTTAGGTACTGATGATTATGCTTTGTTTTTGTAGGAACCGCCTTCTTGAAGTGGGGAGTTGAATTATACACAAAAGTTCTTTTAAGTCAGTGATCAATCAGAGTCTCTAGCTGCAACTGCACATTATCAAGCACCGGGTCCTCAGTATCATGCCATGCTCGGAGAACTTACAGAGAATGATGGGACTGATCAGACATAGTGTTGGGAGGCCTTGACCTTTGTCTCCATGGAGGAAGTTGCGCTTGATCCCAGTGTTTTCCAGCACCTGCAAAATGTCAACCTGTTTAGATTTGAAGCAGAGACACTGATAGGACCATCTGGACCTTCACTCATGACATCCAGCCACAGTCTGTGTTCACGGCCAGCACACTCAGAAAATGGATCAGCCAAGACCTCATTTGTTACTTTTTGACTAGCACAAGGTGAAAGACCCACTCAAAAAAGAAGAAAAACACAACAAAAGAAAAGAATCAAACACAGCTAAATGAATTCAAACCTCATCCACCATGTAGTAAAAAGATACCCGCCTGCTGTAAATATTATTTTGGGGACTTTTTTCCACTTGTCAAAACAAAGATCTGCAATTGCTATCAGGCTTAATCTTCAGTTGATTGTCTTAAACACATTAACACATTATTGACTCCTACTCTCATCTGGGAAAACGCCTTTCAGTAAAAGTGATTTTTTTTTTTGGTCAATTGCATTTCACTATTTCATTCCTACAAAAAGATTAACTTCTATGCTCTAAATTTGTTCCTACACTCTTAAAAATTAAGGTTCTAAAAGGGTCTTTTCATAGTGATGCCATGGAAGAACCATTTTGAAAAATCTTTCAGTGAACAGTTCTTACAAAGGACCATTTTTCTTAGTGTGAAGGACATTTTAATAATCTGAAGAACCTTTTGTGCAATGGAAATGTTTCATGGATGTTAAAGGTTCTTTGTGGAAAAGCCAATAAAGAACTTTTAGAGCGTATAGCTGCATTAAGTTAACACCTTTTTGTGGAACATATCACAACCCTTCTGAAAGCACACACATTTGCGGTAGGTCCTCTATGTCTCTTAATGAAATGGTGACAAATTTCTCTGACTTTCCATCGTCTTGGTTTCAGTGCAATATGTCATTAACAGTTTCCATAACTTTGACCCCTATAAGAAAATACTATGTTAAACAATTCAGCAATTATACTTTTTTAACAGTCATAACTTATGTGCATCTACTTGAGAGCGCTTTTTTCCATCTGTCCATTTTATATTAGTCGTCCTGTCAGCTTCGGTGAATGGCGTTACACCTTTCCACTGGCAGACTGTGGCAGAAGCAAATGAAAAAAGGGTGTGAAAAAGCAAGTCAATGGACCTGACTTCACTCTTGAAATTCGGTATGACTGAAACCGCCAAGGGCAAGGTTAGGGGAGAGGCAACCATCTGGCACGCCTGCGTTTGACTGGCACATAGTTAAACAATGATGCAGTTTGACAAATTTCAAGTAGAGCTTATGAAAAGATAACATAAACACAAGAGTCACCCAGAGCAGTGCATCCACCTGTGTGTGTGTATCGCAGAGAAGTGTGAGGTAAAGGCTGCGGCTAATGAGGGAACCACTGGCTCGCTCTTGGATTAAGGTCTTTGTAATGTAAATCACTGTCAGATAAAGGGCCCATGTTTACTCTTAGTGTTAATATTTTGATCAGCATGTTTAAGGGACCCGGCTCCTTAATGCACACGCAGTGGGATGCCTTGGCGTGGACTGCCCTGTCGTCGACCACGTTAACATGTCATAAATCTCTTGCCAGCTCCAGTGCGGCTCTCCGTGCTGAATCGTGAGACGTGTTCCTCTTAGATTTTCTTGGCAAATCCCGTGTTATTTCGTTTAGATTTTTTTGGCACATTAATACCCAATTAGCCATCACTGAATGAGTCTTAAAAGGATGAATGTAAGAGTATGGACTGGGTGGGCTTTAAAAAATCGCCTTTGCTGTCTCTACAACTTTTTTCCATTTTTGACTCACACTTGAAAGCTTGTTTGGTATTTTCGTTGGAATCGTTCTCATTCATCCTTCCTGCAAAACACGCCGTGCACTGTAAAGTTTCACGGAAAACGTAGGAGTTTAAAATTGAGGTTTCAATAACCAAAAGCGGCTTTTTTTGGCAAATATTCTGTCATTCCCTGATTGGGGTCATTTAAGCCGCCCTTAACGGCCGACTAAACCACATACCTGATGCAAAACAGCTGTTTATGGGTGTAAACTGTGTCTTACTGGCTGTATTTGTCCATTGCAGCGTCATATAAACAGCCTTGATCATTCTAAACGACAGATTGATTGGCTCAGCCTCTTGGCGTTGTTACACTCTGCTTGATGGAGTAATATTTATCAGTCACAACTGAATGTGTGTGTGTGTGTGTGTGTGTGTGTGTGTAAGAGAGAGAGAAGGGTTTCGTTATCCATTAGCATTTTCGATCTGGAATACTTGGCTGCATTAAAATATCTATAAACATTAATACGCCTTTGCAAATTACATAAATGAATTTGAATGTTATTTAATTTCACAGAATTAGTCAGCTGTTGGCTTGGCTAACATTAGCAGGATCTCACAGCTGTCTGAATGTGACTCAATAAGAAGGACTGACCACATTATGCTTAGCATATACTGTAAATCAGCAATTATTTCTTGTTAATCAGGCTGTAATAAAAAAATGACTTTTTTATTATTTAAATCACATTAAAGACTAACATTCTTTCTGATGCTAGTAAAATCCAGTTTGGTCAATGATGCAATGTGCTCTGTATATTTTATTTCTGTATAGGCCTATTATTATATTATTTATAATAGAATATTTCTTTCCAGATCTACCATAATGAAATAACCTGCATTTTATCCACTGATTGCTGTGAACACATGTTATGGGGAAAAAAAAGACTGATTACAATGTTAAAGACTTTCAATTTTGATCTTAAACTATCCATCATGTTAAAAAAAAAAACAAAAAAAAAACAGTATGACCAGAAAAAAAATCGTAATACTTTAATTCAGAAAGAATACATTAAATTGATTAAAAAGTGACAGTATGAACATATATTATTCTATTTCAAATGCATCTCTATTCATCAAATAATCCATGAAAAAAATGTATCATCGTTTCCACAAAAAATATTAAGCAGCACAGCCGTTATTTTAAATTGTAATAATATTTCACAATATTAATATTTTACTGTATTTTTAGCAAATAAATGCAGCCTTGGTAAGTATAAGGGACTTCGTTATACATTTTATTTTAGATACAGTGCAGTCATTTTTTTATTTTATCATTGGGCTTTTGCAACACTCCTCTCCAATCTCCTCTCATAGGACTTTACTCACACTATTTGATCTCACATTATATAATATTATTTTTTTAGTGTGTAAATTACATTAAAAGACTACACTTCTCAATTTTGTCAATGATGCAATGTCCCCATTGTATTCTGTACAAATGCAGCCCATGTGGATGCTAAAATAAAATAATTTTTCTTTCTTATGTCTACAACGATGGACTTGTAACCCACATTTTTATCCACTGATTGTTGTGTACACATACTGCAGAGAAAGAAAGAAGTGATTACAGTGTTAAAGGCTTTCTATTCCCAACTTAAACTATCCGTCATCTTACCGCATAAACAGTGACAAAGAACAACTGAGTGTGACCGGCTTGCTACTATTTTTCAGACCATTACGATTACGTAGCATTCACTAAATGAAAATGACCGGAAGTCCTGAAGTCATTCAAAGACGTGCGATAACATCTCTGACAAGAAACTGCAGAATAGGGAGAAACAATATTGCATTATTTCAGCCTCTTAATGACTGGCATTCTGTCGACTGCAACCACAGAGTTATATACTGACCCACAGCGTGTTCTCATCCAGCTGCCCGGCGTCCCTCACTACTTTATTTAGAATGCTAAAAACTAAAATAACACTTTGCTCAATTACCATTTCTTACTGCAAAATGCTTATGTGGTTTCAGGAACCAGGAACAGAGCGAGCTAAGTAATATATTATGAGATCCAGACCTTTAAAGGCAGGAAAAGACATAAATCATAGCTAATACGCAGGCTATAAATTGATGAAAGTGAAAAGAAGTGTGGTGCAGACCACTCTCTGCTGCATGCTGAGCAGCCTGGTTTGGAGGCTCTTATGTGGAACTGTATTGTTTTGAGTATTTGTACGGAGTCCGTCTGTCATTATATGGCTGGGATTTATTGATTTGAAAGCCCTTAATATAGTCTGTAGCAGTTACACTCCACTTAGTCTCAGCTTCAGACCGCATTCCCATGGATGTCCAGTCCGTTCACTGACCATATGATGCATACTGCATACAAAAAGTGTTGAGTGAACTTACCAGTTCCTTTCTGTTTGGCTGGGTTTATGCAACTTCTGGAAAGAAGGGCACATTGTTTTTTTAATATGCCTGACTGGAAACAAAATGGTTGTATCAAACAATTAGCTTCATTACTTTTTTCCCCAGACATATTAAAAAGCAGTATTTTTGAGGAAAAGCTTTTCATTGCTCTTTTTTAGCTCATGGCGCACAGGTATTTTGTTTCTTCATACTTTGTTATAGTTGTGAAAGTTCTGTTGTCAGTTTAATAAAAAAGAGAGTTAGTCATAGACATATAATTTATATTATGATTTATTTTTTTATATTATATAGTGAGCCTACAATTGTTAAATGAATATAGGTTAAGAAATCTTGTTTTCTGCCATTGTAGCTGCTTTAAACTTTACATGATTGGAGATTTGGACTTTTACAAAATGTAGAATGATAGCTATCTAATATCAGCCAATAGATCAACAACTTACAAATTATACATTTGAAAATTAAGATACATTTTTTTTTAATTAAAAGCAAAATTTAAACTTACATAGCTAATAATTTTAAAATATAAGATGCAGGGAGGACCAGACTTTGTGTGTCAAGTCAAAAGTCTGGCTATGTGACTACACTTGACTGACCTTTACAGTTGACTCCTAACCACTGGCTATATATACACCATTATCCATGTCTGCTCAAAATGATGTCCGGAAATTTTTTTATATTTATCATTTTTTATATGATAAATATTTGTATATAATAGAGCAGTGGTGTGATTGCCCAGCTCTGTAATGCCCAGCTTGCAATTGCAAAGGCAACATCCATTGTTACAGTCATCACACATCAGTTTCAAATGTTTTTAAAAATACTTTGTATATTCTAGTTAGTCTTAGATCAAAGATGGAAGTCATTTCAGCTGATATAATCAAATTTCCATTAAAATCAGTCAAATAAACAGTTTTTCCTTTTTGTTTTTGTATGTTTTTGAAAGTGAAAAGTTGTGAAACAGCCTCTTTTTTTCCCCATTTGGTTAGCACTTTTGTAGTATTTACAAAGTCATTATATTTCTGTGTTTGTATATTGATTTAGAATACATCACACATTATTTGAAAATGCCCCATAGTATAAGATGCTTCTAAAGCCAGACTGTAAAACAACAGCATTATAGGATCCCCGCGAAAGAACCCTGGGTCAGATCCTTCCGCTATATACCGTGTGCACGTCTTGAACTTGTTACAGAAAATCTAGACAAGTAGGTCCAGAGAAAACATATCCTCACTGCTTGTCATGTCTTCTCAAAAGTCTTTAAAAGGTGGGATTGACTTTCAAGTTAGATTTTGAGAGGAAAGATTTTTTTTGTACAATAATTGCTTTATAATGAGTGCTTCGGTCACCTCCTGCCACATTGTGGCCGCGTTTTTTTATTTACTCGTCTGGTCAGAGCCAATAGCTCCGTTAAAGTGATGGAAAAAATAAGTCTTTCCAGCTCCTGCTGGAATTTGATTTCTTCCAACAGCTGTCTTGCTTTATACTACCATGAAGTCAGGGAATCGCCCATCTCAAATCAATCACAGGGGGCTGACATTTCCTGCAAACTGTGCTCATAGGATAAATGGACGGGTTGGGGATGGAAGGAAGGGGGTCACGGCTAAAAAAGGAACATCAAATTGGCAGCCGAACAGCTGGAATGATGTCCTTGTTTATGTGCTCCAATGCCTTCTCCCATTAGTCTGTCTTTGAGAAGTCATTTGCTGCACTTTAGGAAAGTCTCAGCACTTACATAGAGAAATATTACTTTTGATAGGGTTTCATTAAGACTGGGAAATGAAGTACTTTTTCCTTAATGAATTTTAGATCTCCCTCTTTTTTCATTTTCCTGAATGATTCCTCCACACTCATGCTATGTCAGAACATATTTTCTGTTGACTTGCTGCAGGGAAACTGCTGCGGTGGACGGAATAGGTCAGGACTGCATAATATGTGACTCACACAATAACCGATCGAAAGTGGACGAGGCGAAGACAACACGTGGTTTGGTACTGTTTGTAAAATGACGCAATAAAGTCTGCTTTTGAGCATTACTGTGAGTAGCGTGCACATTTCGGTCATTAGGAATTATAAACTACGGCTGTTAAGCTTTGAGACACATACGAATTGTGTTTATTTTAAAGCTGGGCTCTGAGAGAGTGCCCTCTCGCTGGCATGGTCGTGTAAGAACACAGAAACAGTGGAGACCTTATTCACACCTCACTCGCTGAACTCAGCAAATGAGATCTGAACAGCACCACCCAGGAGCTCAGAGCGTTCAACCCAATGAATAGGTTATAATGTGCATGTATAGTAATGAGGCATAGAGACCCTTAAACCGTATACACTCTATATTTGAATTTTCCTCTCTCGTAAAAATGTCATCATCTCGCCATTCTTCAGAAATGGTGTTTTAGTATGTGCTTTGATAAATGTGCCACAGCAATAGGCATTTATTTAGACATTTTGCAAATGTTTCACAATGTATTTTTAATGAATAGGACTTTTGGAATTTAGCATGCAGCCAGTGGGCATGGTGCATTTTGCCATGGAAACAACCAAAAGCCACAATAGTGTCCTTAGCATTCTGTAAAGCATGGTTCCAGCAATGCCAACATCATGGGATCGATTCCCAGAGAATGCGTGAACTCATTAAATGTATTAGTTAAAAGAACAGTTTACTCAAAATACAACTTCTGGCATCATTTACCCACCCTCATGTCATTCTGAATTTGTATGGCTCACTTTCTTATGTAAAACACAATATATATATATATATATATATATATTTGAGTCAATTGGAATCAAATCTTTCAAGCTCCAAAAGGAAATAAAAGCAAAACATCTACACAACTCTCTGGCAATGCTGCAATCCCGCTTATTTAAAGTTTGTCTTTTTTTAATTCAGTTAAGTGACATATCATTCCTCTATTGGTTACGTGATCCAAACTTGGCAGGTTAGAGTTTACCAAACTTGAACTTTGGAATGCATTGAAATTCACATTAGCTTGTGTTTCTTGTTTCTGGAATTGGCATTCGTATGAATGTAAAACAAAGGAACAAAAAGTGTGACGTGACCGCCTTTAAATATGCAGATACAAACCTTGTGCGAGAACCTGTGAGGTTTAATGTTAGTTTGCGTTTGAGGTTCATGGCGCCATATTGGAAATGTGTTCATTTAACATTGTTTTGGTTTGATTTAAAAGTGAATAAAGGCTTAAATTTTGACATGTTCATCTTACAAAGTGATAATTCTGCCTTGAAGAGTTGTATTATGCCATAGGGGTTTCATTTCATGATGTTTTATTAACAAAGTTCGGGAGGAGCACATTCAGTAATTCAGCACAGGTGGAGCAAGTTCTCATAATCAACTTGAAGGCATAGTTCACCCAAAAATGAAAATTCTGTCATTAATTACTCACCCTCATGTCGTTCCAAACCCGTAAGACCTTTGTTCATCTTCGGACCACAAATTAAGATATTTTTCATGAAATCCCAGAGCTTTCTGACCCTGCATAAACCGCAGTGGTAAAATATCGGTTGAACCGCTGATGTCACATGGACAATTTTACCAATGTCCTTGTACGTTTCTGGACCTGGGAATATTTCAGTTGTGTTGCTGTCTATGGGGGGTCAGAGAGCTCTCGGATTTCCTCAAAAAAATATCTTCATTTGTGTTCCGAAGGTGAACAAAGGTCTTACGGGTTTGGAACGACATGAGTGTGAGTAATTAATGAC
>NW_015542345.1:2637061-2653316 GCF_001515605.1 Sinocyclocheilus anshuiensis
TGAACGAAGGTCTTACGGGTTTGGAACAACATGAGGGTGAGTAAATAATGACTGAATTTTCATTTTGGGGTGAACTATCCCTTTAATTAGCATGACAGTAAATATATAGAGCCAACTTACCTCTGTCCCGGGACAGTTTTTCTGGCATCCCTCCTCCACCCCAACTCCTCACTCTTATCTATTCGTATCCCAGCTTGGGGACAGGAGTGTTCTCTGGGTTCAGGCTATATACTATTTACTCAATCTGGTTATATGTAATCATAAAGTGCTATTTGAATGTCTTTTTTTGTAGCTTGAAATTTTTTGGACCCATTGACTTTCATTATTTGTACAATTCATTATTTGTATGTGTGTTTCAAAGAAAAAACAAAGTCATATAAGTTTGGAGTGCCCAGTTTGGCTAATTAATGTTTGGTTTAAATAAATGAAAAGGTAGTTCAAAGTGTGAAAACACACATGTGATGTTATAACTTAAAATTTGAACAGAGTGACATTAAAGCATGCTGTCAAACATAGTCTAGTGAAAGCAGAGGGGAGGCAGGGTGACCGTAGAGGTGCTCCATGCTGAATCGAGTTTCAGCGTAATTGGGATCATACGCAGCATGCGCAGTTTTGGCACATAAGTTAGATTAATCAGAGGAGCTTTAATCGTGAAGAATTCTCCTGTGTGTGGCTGGGCAGACGTTCAACTTGTGAGCCCCTAAGTTGAGTTCTGTTTACGTGCACACCTTTTGACTCCACAAATACCCATCTCAGAAACTGGGGGTCTTCCACCCCACACCCACCAATCCTAGCTCGCTTCTTGCATCAGAGCACGAACATGCCACCACAACAGGGTCCACTTAATGATTAAATTGCACCTCACGTGGAAGTTCCAAATCACCAGATTCCTCGTAGTTGACTCTTCCTGCTGATTGTAATTTATGTCGGAAGTCATTGCCGTCCAACGCTCGGCCTTCACGAGGTCCAGACAGGAAAGAGAAGACATGTGGAGCATTTAGCCGTATGCTGAACGTCTGGAGTTGGCATCACCCAGTCTGTAAACACACAACCTTTCACAACACATGATTACAGGTAATGAAAGTTGCCATGGTCATCACTGCTGGCCTTTCATGCTGTTGCTAGAAGTGCGTGTGCACCTGTTCTTAATCTGCATAATGATTGCAGCAAGACCTGATTATGACATGGGTGAATACTGACAAATGGATAAACTGTTTAACCGAGACATAGGGAGTTGTAGGGCCTGCCGATATGCATGCACAGTCAGTCGTTTAAAACAAAAACACTAGTGAAGATAATGCACACTGATGGAGAGTTTGGGATTTTGTGTTTTTAAGCATTTTTAAGCGGATCACACAACGGAGCTAAATATATTTTCAGCTTTGCACAATCATTTTTAAAATCTTGATCTTGATTGAAGAGACCTGGAGTTTATCAAGTCCAGGCTGAGAGTCTGTTTCTGGGATGAGGTTTTGTTCACTTGAGTGCATTAGGCATTCCTGCCCATGACTTCATCCACAATGGATTCTCTTCAATCCAGACGACAATGCGTGCATTTATTTTCCACAAGCTCTTGAGCTAAATACTTCTGAGTGACATTTCAGCACCTGCATTGTAAACCCATCTCTTTTGTTCAGATGAAATCCACGCTAATGACACTGGAAAGACTGCAAATAACATTAAATGTCCCATTAGAAAGGAAGAGTTGCAGGGTTTATTTCCTAAAACTTGTACTGTTGTCTTTGTGCACTTAACAGTATTAAGTGTTTTGTGGAACAGAAACTTAAACTAAAATGACCATCCTGTGGTTGCGTCTCCTAAAGTCTCCGCACCACCAGAGTGATCAGTACTCGTGTTTTCATGACATTTTAGTCTCTTTAACTGCTACAGATGTGTAAATAAAGCAGTAAACATCTGTCTGTAACAGTGGACCATGGCATCCTCTGAATCATTTCACTCTAATGATTCTGTCACCAGCATTTGTTTCCTTATAATCCAGTTAAACTAGTGTCATAAACACCAAAAGGAAATAATTGCTGGTTATTATATGGTGTAGAAAGACCTGTATATTGGGCAGGTACCCTTAATACAGCAACGATGATATTCAGGGGATAGACTGTTGAGTTCAGGGCAGCATGTTTGTTATATATATCTTATTGTTATATACATATATATCTTGGTGACTGCCATTATTAAACTAATATTATAGCAAGGATTTTATTTTAAAGAACTGCATGTGTACATGCTGTTTCTTTATTAATTGATGTTGTACAAATATCAATAGAGATATTAATATCATGTAAGGTTACTCCATGCACCTTTTCATTACAAGTTTAAAATTTAGATAGTTTTAAAACTGCAACTACGTTTTTGTTTTATTAATGAATTTTGAGATTCTTTTTATTTTTACCCCAAAAATAAAAAAATTAATTAAAGTTAAAATTAAAATCTTGAAACCTTGTCATAGTCTACGGTTTTTATTATTATTATTATTTTGTTATATGCTCAATAAGGTTCAATAACTTTAATCGTCTCGACAAAATAACGTAAATTCTTTTCATGTTGGGTTACTCGCTGGAGGCAAAATCTTTGGCCTTAATTCAACACATTTGGATCTGACAGCTACAGTCACGAATTGTTTACGTGCTGATGTGACGAACCCCGTCAACTTCACGTAAGACTACAGTAAAACCTTAACCTAAGATAATAGCCTACACTAAAAAAAATCTAATGTTTATAATGGCCTCATTTATTTAATTGGAAAGTATACTTTTAAAAACCCTCAATTATAAAACTGGATTCTCAATAATAAGCTATCTACTCATATCTCTCTTAACAGATAACGTGACCACGTTATCTGTAAATGTATAGGCCTGTAACATACTTTATGTAACTTTTTCCATAGATATGGCCTTCACATAAAAGAGTTATTTCATTTTGCACTTAAATATAGTTAAACATGTATGTAATTAGATTTACTGGTGAAATTCCAGGCGCAACAACAAGTGCAAATGTGTGTGAGCTTGATAATGTCAGGTGGGTCATAAATAGACAAGCTCAGAGATCCCGAAAATATTTTTTTTTTTCAATGTTTAAGAAAAATATCTGTGTTGTGGAGACTATTAGATTTTGTCAATATAAATAGACTATATGTCATTTGAATATACTGAGTTTTCGGAAAAGGCGGATGGAGACTGTGGGCTGGTTTGCGGCTGCTTAATTCAGAAAAAAAAAAAGTCTAAATACAGCCTAATTAATGTTTTACTGTTATTGTACGCAACCACATATGGGCTATTGATGAGTGCCGTTGTTTTATGTGTGTTCTTGAATGATGATCCTGTCCTGGCACTATAACTCCAGTCTCCAGATTTATACAGGACCAAGAGAACCTATATTAGGATCAAATGTACCAAGATAATTGAGCACTGCAGCGCATCGTTATTCCTTCATTAATGTATGATTTTGATTAATAGCCTTGTCTGGAGTTCACATTGGTAACCAACGAAACCAAGAACATGTGAAATTAATTGTACCAAATCACTAAGGTAATAAGGTATTCTCTTTATTCCAGGCAGGGTATTATTTCGTCCACCCAGACTAAACTATCAGGCCTATACATAAAAGAGACTTGGTATTAAAAATGTCTCATAATTATTTCCTTCACTGTTCGATGATTGTCTGCTCTTTGACAGCTATACTTTATTTGTGTTCTTATTTTTGTATTAAATTGAACACGGACTTAATGAAAATGCCACAAATGTCCCAGCTCAATATTTTGTTGTAGGTACAGCCAAATATAGAATGAAACTGATAAACTGGATTTTAAAAATAAAAAAGAAAGATATGACTTGTTCGTGATTCCGTTACAATAAAATTATATTAAAATTTGTGTCCGCTAGAAGAGCGACATTATATGAGAGTCTACGTCCGTAAGGGTTTACATATTTTAGACTACAGACAGTGACCCAATGACATAACAAGATCACTGAAAGCAACACTTAAACATGTAGCTATATTTCTGCTGTATATCCATTGTTTATAGATAATTTAATGTAACCGGATTATATTGTTATAGTCTATTGGAGGATGATGCTGATGGGTGATATCAATAATTTTGTCCAGAAGGTGCAAAATACGCGACTTTGTTTTACTGGAGTGCATTATTACTTTATAGCTATACAGTAGCTTTTACTAGGCCACGTCATCAGCAAACTTTTTACATCTTGTAAATGCTAAGCAAAGTAGCAGCTGCCTCACCGGTATTTCAAAATGTAAAAGTCCGTATGAAAATATATGAATCAAAGATTAGGCTAATAGAACGATTTGAATGTACAACTTAATTATATGCATTAACAGCCTTGTAAGTCTAATATTCTATTCGTTAATTTTCTTAATGCAATTAGGCTATTTATAACATGTTAGCCTACTGTTTATTTCAAAATAGTAGGCCTATTTTCTTGCATCATGAGGCAATCGAGAAAAGAGAAGTATTTTCTAAATAGCCCAATTCCAAAGTGATCAGCAGAAAAAGATCCTTTTAGCATTTTGCAAATACTGTGGTGCAAATTGAACAGGCCTTCATAATCATCAAACTGCAAATCGCTTACTTCAGACACTTCTTCTTGGCACCATAACCAGTGTCTTTGATTAAAACGATCTTTCTGTGAAAACAAATAACCTCACTTCGAAAATATTGTGTTACCACATATTTAATTTTACTGCGTAAACACGCCAAAATAAGTTTAATGCGCGGTGTGATGGCGCTCAGTTAGGCCATAAACAATTCCGCATAAAATTACACAGCTCGCATTCGATGAGCCTCAGAGATATGGAGCATGAATCGGACACAACATGAAACGAAAACCAGCAACGAGGGATTCCACATTATTTACGGTTATTATTATTAGCCTATTATTAGTATTATTTTTATTAACCTATTATGGTTGATTTTCCTGCTGTCATTTGTGTCTTGTGGTGCCATATTTTAGAAAAAAAGGTCACATTGCCACAACGTAAAACTGTCTTCGAAAATTTTTAATTTTAATTTTTTTTAGAATATTTTTGAAATACCAATGAAAAGCGTAAAAAAGCACAATATATGCCGATAAAAAGTTCATGATACCACAGCCTTCAATGCTGAGAAAAAGACCATTCACTACTAACCACCGCTCTGGTCCCTGGATAAAGTTCACTATGATTTTTCAAAGCCCGCAAAAGTTGGCGTAATCAAACAAACAGACAAAACATAGGTAGTATAAAATCAGGCCAAGTGGTTAGGTCTGTAAGTGCCAAGATAAAGGCATCGGTGCACACTGATCCAAAGATGCCGATTATAGGCACGTTCGCTTCCTGGAGACAAACATATTCGCACGGATGTCCTCGTTTATTCCTCTTGGTTTGCGTCAGAAAGTGAAGAAGCACCGCCGTCGGATAAGCGGTCCGCTTCTTGTGTCCTCTCCTGCTCCGACAGCTGCTCGCTGGTGGGGATGGAGTTCTTTTTTGGACGGCCCTTGGGTTTGGTCGGAGACTCTAGTCCTCCTCCTTGCAACACCTTCGAAGCAACAACGATACACATCAGTTTAGATTTTCACAGGTAGGCCTATGACAGTTGAATCATAATTTGTATGCTAATTATTATAACTTACGATTTTTTTCCATTTCATTCTTCTGTTTTGATACCATGTTTTGACTTGAAGCTGACTCAGGCCTAGAGACTCTGCTAGGTCTATTCTGTAAATAGAGAAAGATGTCGACTAAGCCATTTCTTAGACAACACCAATATGTTCTTTGCATGTAAGCTGTGGTTCCATAATTACGCTCATAACAAAATAATTCAACTAGGGAAAAAGTCAAACATTTACACTGTTTTAAATAGGCTACGTAAAATAGCCTAATTTAAATTAAAAAGCGTGTTTACCTGTCAGGAGTTGAGAGATACTTCTGTTTCTCAAATCGTTTTTCCAAGCCCATCAGCTGTAGTTCGGTAAACACAGTTCTACTCCTTCTTCCTTTCTTAGTCCTGCTCAGTGCATCAGCTCCATGGTCGAGTTTTCCCCGAAGATGGAGGTCCAGCGGGAGATGATGGGATGAAGAGCCCACCTGCAGACCAGCGGCGCCGGACAGAAGCGCAGAGCCCAACGGCGCCCCGAGCGAGCAGGACAGAGGAGACACTGGAAACTTCAGGATACTGGTCTGGTCTGCTTTCAGGACTGGAAGTAAAACAATTGTATGTGTGTGCGTTAGTCATGACAATTTAGTCTGAACTTGCTGATAGTGGCATTTTCATGTCAGTTAAAAAAAAGAGTTTGGATGGATCCATAATGGTTCATCATAGCGAAAACAGATTTTTATGTGCAAATTTATATAGGCTTATAAAATAATATAACAATTTTCCTGATCAGTCTAGCTATTAGCTACAATTGAATTATATGCTTTTGAATCCATAAGGAGTTTTACGTAAGATAGGCCTACTAAAAATCTTGAATAGCGATACAGACTAATGATTAGTTATTTAAATTACGTCTTGGATTATTTTTTGCTTACATCTTTCCATCCATAACAAGTGGTGTCATTTAAAATGTACAGTTTTATTTTCCATACTGTAATATTTCAACGTCAACTGAAAGCTGCATTATTTTTCCTCAGTGTAGAAATGTTTTCATTACAACATCTTTATTTCTAAACGTTCAACTTGTCACAATAATTTCAGTCTTGATTTTTGCAGTTTCATCTGAATTTTCTTCATCTTAAATTCAAAGTTGTTGAAAAAGTGCAGTAAATGTATCAATGCAGTTTGTTACTTTTGCACCACTATTATTTTAGTTTACAGTTTAAGGGGCAGATTAAACACTTTTTTATTTTCGTGATTTTTTTTTTCATGCACGGGCTGGTAAGAACTCTCTTTTCCAGAGTATAAATAAAAAAGCATGAAATGCATGCAGTAGGGTCTGAAATGAACGTGCATTTGCAATTTTTACAAGCTTGCTCGGTCCAATGCATTGAATATTTTTCGATCTGAGATATCTGATTTGTTTTATATTGGTCCGTAGAGACAATGTGGAATCTTTTCCCTGTGAGTAGGCAAATCGAGAGGTTGTGCAATTTGAATGTCCCTGAATTAAGAGAAGGTTAAGATTAAGGGATTGCCCATGCCGGATCTCAAAATATCGTCTGACTGAAAGGTCACGGTACTTACCTAAGTGGTTGTGGTATGGTCTGGCGGACAAAAGGGCATGTACTCCAAATTTTAGAAGGTCTCCAGTGGGACTTGATACCTTGTGATCCGGATGGTCTGTAAGAATCTCTTCAATCATGAAACTCCTGTACCTGTGAGACCTTTGGTCTGGATGGGCATCCGGGGGGTAGTAGTGCGCCCCAATCTCCAAAGGATGTTGCATTATTATAGTTTAAATGTAGCAGATGTTCTCCGAACCTCCTGGAAGCCTGTAGAAACCTTGAGGTCACATTGAGGATTCAGATGTCCTTGTGAAGCACCGAGGCATAAACGTCCATTCAGATTTTTAGATGCGATCATTAAAAAAAAACATCCTCACGGTTGTGGAGAACCTTTGAAATACGTAAATAAGTCTCTGACTGATGCTCGATCTCAAAACACGAGTGAAATTGCTTTCTTTTCTGTTGGCGAGTTCCGAAATGTGTGGTCCCGTCCATGCAGCTGGAGTGAGAAGTCTGATCCGCCCAGTAAGGGCAGCCTGTTTCTGTTCTTACCGCACCAACTGAGCTCTGAATCAGGAACATAGACGTCTGAGTTTAAGGAGGTCTAGCACAACGCCACACCTCCTCCTCAGCATGCTTGGGCACCCTCTGTAAATAAAGGGAAAGAAAACACATAGTCAAAGCATTTCACTTGTGGTGCGACTAGTTTTCAAACGTCTTCGATCATTTGAATAAGTTTAGTTTTAAAACGGGTCAGAGATGCTGTTTGGTCGGATATATTATTATTCTAAAATACATTAAAAAAATCCATTCATACTAAAATGATTTGAATAGATACTGTACACTTCTTCTATAGGCTAATGATGTTTCCATTTCTGAACTAAAAATGTCTTGTTGTAGGTCTTGTACATATAGGTCAACATGTTTTTTTGCATTTGATTTCTGCAAGATTTGTTTTAATAGTCTCGAACTCCATTTGTTACTGATCCATTCATTACTCGCATAGCCTATGTTTCACCGACGTTCTTGTCAGTCTATCAGCTTAACAAAGAAATAGGTTCTGGGCTATAATTCAATTACGTTAGAGACATTTTTATTAAATTTAAACTTGCAAAAAAATAAACGAAAGTCTTGCCAAAATAAATCTGAATACATCCGAAATAAAGATAGGAGCTTATCACAGAATGACACATCACCTTCATCAATTAGGTTATTAATCATGGTTATTAATAGATATACCTATTCAGTTTTATTTAAAATTTAAACTTAAGCGACTGAGGCCCTTAAAAACGTCCGCAAAAATGTCCTGCAAGAATTGGAGGAACGCAAAAATATTTTAAAATATCGTAAATATTTGCGCTGATGCAATATATAGCCTACATATAAAGTATGTAGTTCAAAAATGTTTTACTGGGCTTTTAATTGCATGGCACTTTGCACACAGTTTCCAATTTTACTTGTGATGTTGTAATTGAAAATAAAAAAACGTTTCTTTACGTGTTATTTTGCCATGTTATAATTCGATGATTAAACAGTGGTGAATCATTTATAGGTTATTCACCATCGTCAGGAAATTGTTTTGAATTTTAATTCTTTTTTCTTCTTCTTGAAAATACAGTGAATCCATTTAACATGGCAATTCAAGTGTTATAATCAAAATACTGTTTGTAATCTTTCAATATAAGGTGCTATTTTTACGCAAGGTCATTAGATCAAAATGCTTACATCTTTTAGTTTGGTTTATTTTGTGTATTTATAGCATTCCAATTCATATTGAAAAATTCATAAATAGACTAATGCAAAATATCTTTAATTGTAAAGTGAGACACTTCTGGTCAGTGGTAAAGTCTCTCCTTTAGACATATAGACCACTGAATTGTGTCATGTTACAGTCTTTTGACAGAAATTATATTTCTTTCTTTGTTTTAAACTGTTTAGTAATACTATCGCCGTCGATTTTAACATTAACTCCAGAATTATGCAGCAGCATGCACGTTTTCTTTTTCTTTCTAGTCTTTTTATTCTTTCTTCTTTATCACACTCGATTTTTCTTTGTCTCTTCATGCGAAATTATGTTGTTTTACTTTCATAAAGTGCGTATCTATATATGGATTTTCACTATTATAGGCTAATTACTATTGTTACTTTTAGTTGTGTATTATTATATCTTAAATACTGAATTTACATATTTGCAATCACAGAAATAAAGATATTGACATGGACATTTCTGTAAAGACATTTTCTTAAAAAGAAAGAAAGAAAGAAAGAAAGAAAGAAAGAAAGAAAGAAAGAAAGAAAGAAAGAAAGAAAGAAAGAAAGAAAGAAAGAAAGAAAGAAAGAAAGAAAGAAAGAAAGAAAGAAAGAAAGAAAGAAAGAAAGAAAGAAAGAAAGAAAGAAAGAAAGAAAGAAAGAAAGAAAGAAAGAAAGAAAGAAAGAAAGAAAGAAAGAAAGAAAGAAAGAAAGAAAGAAAAAGTCATACACATCCAACCCCTTCTCCTTATACTAAGATAGTAGGCAAGGTGGCCTCTGGTGGGAGCGCTTCTGTATTTCAACCACTAGGCGACATCATGTGAATGCTGCATTGCAAAGCATCAGTGTATATCAATAAGCAGATGCAATTATCGATTTTTTTTATATATATGTAGTCTTTTACTAGCTGCATGCGTGCACTGAAAACACTGTTCAGAAAAAAAAAATAGTTTTAAACTGTATAATTAAACAGTGGGGCTATAGCCATTAACCGTGCAGTAGCCTACTGTGGGAAGTGGGACCACTTCAGCAAAAGGATTAGTGTGTTAAGCAACTATGTGCTTAACCATGTGCACCACCAAGCTTCCTACAAGACAGCCCTGGTCAGTCTAGAGCATCATAAACATCCATCTAATCTGATCAAGCATGCCTACTTATATGCTTACAGTGGAGTTCACAACACTGAAAATCTGGGATTCCAAATGTAATTTTTAACTTGGGAGTGGGGGGGTACTGAGTATTCTAGAATTTTGAAATGTTTAAAACAGGCCACCAATTCATAAGCAAATTTGTGGCATAACCCTTAATTAGATTAGACGCCATATTGAATTTAACGCGGTCTTTACAAAGGCGCGACCTGTAGGCTATAAGCATTTTTATGCAATATTTTCGTCTACTGAAATTTTGTCTATTAAAAGTTTTTATTCGGGAAGATGCTTTGACATATTATGGAAGCCCGTTTCCGCCACTGAATAAACAGCATGCACGTTTTCTTTTTCTTTCTAGTCTTTTTATTCTTTCTTCTTTATCACACTCGATTTTTCTTTGTCTCTTCATGCGAAATTATGTTGTTTTACTTTCATAAAGTGCGTATCTATATATGGATTTTCACTATTATAGGCTAATTACTATTGTTACTTTTAGTTGTGTATTATTATATCTTAAATACTGAATTTACATATTTGCAATCACAGAAATAAAGATATTGACATGGACATTTCTGTAAAGACATTTTCTTAAAAAGAAAGAAAGAAAGAAAGAAAGAAAGAAAGAAAAAGTCATACACATCCAACCCCTTCTCCTTATACTAAGATAGTAGGCAAGGTGGCCTCTGGTGGGAGCGCTTCTGTATTTCAACCACTAGGCGACATCATGTGAATGCTGCATTGCAAAGCATCAGTGTATATCAATAAGCAGATGCAATTATCGATTTTTTTTATATATATGTAGTCTTTTACTAGCTGCATGCGTGCACTGAAAACACTGTTCAGAAAAAAAAAATAGTTTTAAACTGTATAATTAAACAGTGGGGCTATAGCCATTAACCGTGCAGTAGCCTACTGTGGGAAGTGGGACCACTTCAGCAAAAGGATTAGTGTGTTAAGCAACTATGTGCTTAACCATGTGCACCACCAAGCTTCCTACAAGACAGCCCTGGTCAGTCTAGAGCATCATAAACATCCATCTAATCTGATCAAGCATGCCTACTTATATGCTTACAGTGGAGTTCACAACACTGAAAATCTGGGATTCCAAATGTAATTTTTAACTTGGGAGTGGGGGGGTACTGAGTATTCTAGAATTTTGAAATGTTTAAAACAGGCCACCAATTCATAAGCAAATTTGTGGCATAACCCTTAATTAGATTAGACGCCATATTGAATTTAACGCGGTCTTTACAAAGGCGCGACCTGTAGGCTATAAGCATTTTTATGCAATATTTTCGTCTACTGAAATTTTGTCTATTAAAAGTTTTTATTCGGGAAGATGCTTTGACATATTATGGAAGCCCGTTTCCGCCACTGAATAAACAATAAAAGAGGTAATTGTGACTTTTTATCTCACAATTCTGACTTTTTTTCTCAGAATTGCGTGATACAAACTCGAAATTGCGAGTTATAAAGTCAGAATTGCGAGATATAAAGTTTTAACCTTAAAGTTAAACCTTTTTTTATTTTTTATTCAGTGGCGGAAACGGGCTTCCATACATCTGAACACTCAGTATGTTGTTAAAAAAAAACAGTAGGCTACAGTCCATTGAATTCACTGCAGCTACTTCTATCACTCAGCCTCGTTTTCATTCCTGTCAAAAATTAAATGTGGCGCTACCCAGACTACGGTGTATTGACCACGTGAACTCCTTTTACTAAAGGTCAGATGTTCTTGGTTCTTGCACTATTTGACTATTTTATTATATATTATAGCCGTCTTTATTATACATAAGCTAATGGTAATCCGTGACAACCATATGAAATTTGATTTCATGGTTAGGCCTACTCTTTATTTAAGGTGTCCTTGTTACAGTGTAATTATACTTTTAAGTACTGAGTAATAATTCTTAACTACATGTAGGCCTACTTAATATGTGGTTAGAGGTATATATGGTATATACGTTTCCATTGAATTATGCATAATTTATCGTTATTATAATAGTAAGTACATGTAACATGTGTAACTAGGACACCTTAAAATAAAGTGTTGCCGATTTCATTATTTATAATGGCAGTGATATGTATTTGTAAGTACTTCAGTTCATTAGTTTACGTAGATCAAGTACACTATTAAGATGAGTCAATAACACTTAGCATGAAACTCAGCCAAATGTACTGCTCCTCAAGTGTTTAGCCCCATTTCCTCATGCGCTCGCCGCTCTTCACCCGTGCTTTATAGCCCTCATTTATCACATGACCACGGATCAGCCAATGACAAGCCTTATCTATTTCCTCCAACCTGTTACAATGTAACATCCCCTTGAGCAGCGAAACTGATACAAATGCACGCGACAACTGTCTGTTGTTGTCCATGCTTTTACATTTCACCATGACCCCAATGGAAACAATGGTCTTTAGCTAACAAAAACCGGATACAGGGACCAAGGTATGTAACAATCGGACACATGAGCCCTAATGTTAGCCTTTGCTTTTAGCACAGTAGCATTAATGGTTAGCTAGCTGAGAAATGCACCGCAAGAGATTAACCATACAGTCTATTAGTTAATCTAGTGATCTGCTCTTTAAACTCCTTTATTGTGTATTTGTGTCTCGATTTTGTTTTGAACCGATGCGCATAAGGGCAAACGCTTGATCTACAGAGTAAAAGGGGAAAACAAGCTGCATTGTCCTTCTCGTGAGCTGTAATGTATGTTACTGCAAATTAATGAATGTTAGACATTCATTTCTGGGATCAAAGCAAAATTTAACACGGATGAAATACTGAAAATATATATTACATTATCTTATGGTAAGTCTTTTGAAAGCATGCTGTTACAGAGCCAGTGCCCTCTTAATAACAATGTTATATTTGTATGTATAGGATGCCTTTATCCTATAGTGTGCAGAATATTATACTGTGTGTGTGTGTGTGTGTGTGTGTGTGTGTGTGTATACACATTATTTTCCCATGTGACATTTTCTTGTTATTGTGTCTGTCCAAGCTCACTTGGTGTTAAAGTGAAGAAAAATAGTATAATAACTACAGCAACATCTTTGAGCTACATTATATTAGAAATGCAATAAAAGAATGAATGAGAAAGAAGTGGACAAAATTTTACATCCTGGTCAAGCAAGTAAAGGGAGGAATCAGGGTCGTAACATTGATATTTTTAATTTTTATTTTCTTTAATTAGTAAAAAAAAAGTTATTTCTTTTTAAAATAACCAAAGCAAAATTGCATTGTCATACACATCAAACAACATAACAACAATTTTGATGATAATAATAATAATAATAATAGTGATAATAATATCTGAATTTATTTTTGCATGTTGCATATAAAATGTACTTCACTCCGTAATCAGGGAAGCAGTACATTACAAAACCAAATTTCTCCTTTGACCTTGGGCTGGAATTCATGATGCAGTTTAGTCTGAATGTCTTATATTGACGTAAATAAACTCCAAGCCAAATGTTTCCCATGATAGATATCTGCATAGATCAGTAGCTACAGAAACATCACGTGTACTTGGTGGTTTCTAAGGAAGAGGGCATGTGAAGGGTCAGACACTGAGCCAGCAACAACAGCAAGATTTCTCTAAACGCTTCAGCGAGTGCTATGATTGGCTGAGGTAACAGTGTATCTGAAAGGCCATGTAAGCCTAACTAAACACATTCACTAAGACATTTAAGCTGTCATTTACAGTATGCTGAGAGGTTGTGGCTTAACAAGAGACATGCTGAATAAACTAAAAAGCCTTTAACTCTAAATGATAATTTCATGCTTTATTACATAAACAGTTGTCATTTTATCAACACGATCAACAGAATAGTAGCTATAGTGGTAATGTAAACCAGTCAGTAGTCTGGTTAAAAATGAATGCATACTAATCAATGTGCAAATTTAGCAATAACACTAATCTGAAAGTATACAGTCCTTTTTATAACTCTGTTGGTTTTGAAAAGGCTTTGAAAAATCAGTTCAATGTTTAGATGAAAGTAATCGCCGCCCTTTGATTAAATCCAGTGGGCAGCATTCAAGGATTCACCCAAGCTCGGACTCTGACAGCTTTTGTAAGGATGACAGCTGGAATATTGTTTGCAAGCATGTTCATAATGTTAATTTATCCAAATACATTACAGCTATTTGAAACACCTGAACTGCAGGACTAAAATAGGAATGGATTAAGGAACAAAAATGACCTTAAAATACAAGACTCAAGTTGTCTCTTTATATTGAAGGGTTGATCAGGATTAGGAAAAATCCATTCCTAATCAGATGAATAGCACACACTGATTGACTAGTGTCAGGTTGAGTTTTTGGATGGCTCGAGGGGGATTCACTTTGTCTCTGTTGGATCAGTGTGTAAAGAGAAGTGTACGTTACAATGCAAATGAGTCTCATAATGCCACTCCGCTGTCATGCGTCTTCTCACTTTACAGTGTGAATTAATCATGGTGTATCAAATGACTGCAAACATCATCCTGAATGTGCCAAAGATCGCTACAGAAACCCAACGCAAATAGTCATTACTTAAAGCAGCACTGTTCTGATCCACTTTCGATTATTGTTAAAGATAAATAAATGACTTGAAAGAAATGTTCAACGAGACACAATCTAAATGTTTGAAACCGTTTTGAAATCGGTATATTTTTATAGATATATAGGTTGAAGAAGGCTGTTGGTCTGTAAAATTTTTCTTGGGCTATACAAATATTTGAAGTTGTAAATAAAGCAAAGATTATTCGGGTATGTTTTGTAAGAAAATACTATTTCAGTCATTCTACTTCCAGGTTTCATCTTTACTTCAGTGTGTTACTTGCTGTTTCTCAGTAATTATTTGTGAAATTTACTAGCGGAAAAAAAAAAAACGAGTGAAAATTGTTTCTACACCAGATTTATTATAGTTAGCTAAAGCTAAAATCATAAAAGTTTTTTGTTAAAATTTGTTACAACTACACTTGTGCATATTAAATAAACTTTAACTGAAATAAAATAAATTATAAAATACCTAAACTTATTTCATTTCAGCTAGCTGCCAGGGCAACATGTCTCATTTTCATTTAGTTTATCTTGATATACTAAAAAAATTCAACTTAAATAAACATGAATGAAAACTGTGTATTACTATCAAATTAAAATGAAAAAGAAGATATAAAAATAAAAACTAATTCAAAATATTAATAAATACTGTCAGATATTAAAAAATATCTCAATATAAAAAAAATGTATGAATAAAAATACTAAAATAATACCGTTTTACACTTTTTTTTTTTTCCAGTGTAGCATTGAGAGCTATAGGAGGAATTTTCAATTGAGGTTTATAGAAATTTATTGCAAGTTAGACACAGTATTTGAATAAGTGAGAACAGGCTGTAGGTCTGTGCCGAGTTCATTGGATGTAACTTCTCTTATTGCTTTCGTACTACATTTAGAAAGTGTGATTAGGAATAAAATCTCAATTTTGTATAGTAGTATTATTACCTTTGTCAGACCAAAATAAATAAGTAGTAATGTGAAAATCCAGAAGTAATAGCTCTGTTTTAGAGCAGGACGGTTACAGTCATTGACACTCTGACCTGTGATTAAAGTAATGGCTATTACAGTCACAATGGTAATGTGAGTAGTCAGCTGTTGACACTTGATATGCAGTGGAGTGTAGGGTTAACCGACACATTGAAGTTTCCATAGCTTCTCTGCACATACTAGTATAGAGTAGGTTACAAAAAAATGTGTCACTTAAAAATCCCTCTTTTCCTTAAAGGGGTCATATGATGCGATTTCAAGTTTTCCTTTCTCTTTGGAGTGTTACAAGCTGATTGTGCATAGATAAGATCCCTGAAGTTGCAAAGACTAAAGTCTCAAAACCAAAGAGATATTCTTTATCAAAGTTAAGACTCTGCCACGCCCCCCTAAAACGGCTCGTTCTAACACGCCCCCACATATCTACCTCACTATGTGGAAATATTTGCATAATGCTGCCCAAATGTGCACGCAAAGAAAGAAGGCGTGGTTTCAGTAACCACAGTTAGTGTTGAAGCAGCCATGTCAGGGAGATGCTGTGTGTTTCTAGGCGAATGCAAAAGCACTTTATTTGGCCTTCCGAAAGTAGATGCATTTAGGAATCTTTAAGATTACTTACAACAGAACAGCAACGCATTTTATGGACGACCGTTTC
>NW_015542345.1:2654820-2656509 GCF_001515605.1 Sinocyclocheilus anshuiensis
CAAACACATACCAGCTTCATCACTGTGTCTGTCACGCGACTCTGTTCCCCTTTCGGGCTCTGTCTTTACATTTATTTTGAAAGCTGACGCTCGCGATTATGGTAAGGGGCGTTACATTTCCGACGAGTGCTTGCGGTGTTTGGCCAATCACAATGCACTGGGTCAGCTGGCCAATCAGAGCAGACTGCGCTTGTCGGAAGGAGGGACTTTGTAGAAAATGAAGCGTTTGAGAGAGGCGGGGCATAGAGGACCTACAATAATGTACAGTATTTGAAAAATAATGTGTTTTTTGAACATTAAAGCATGTCAACATATTCTGTTACACCAAATACACAAAATAATGATCTTTAAAAAAGCATCATATGACCCCTTTAAGACCAGAAATATGTAGTTCTCTCATTAATTTTTAAGGTTAATACCTGTAAAAATCCTGATGATTAGAGTTTTTTCTGCATCGAAAACAAAATCATAAGGGTTTATGTGTTATTTTTCAGCATAAGGATTTATCTGTTATTTGTTTGTTGGTATCCTCCATAGTCAAGCTCTCTTTTAAATGTGTAAAGTTCTTTATTTATATGTTCTTATCTAGAGCTTGTTCATTATATTTGGCACTTCAGTGACAGTAGATTCAC
This sequence comes from Sinocyclocheilus anshuiensis, assembly GCF_001515605.1. Classification (NCBI taxonomy): domain Eukaryota; kingdom Metazoa; phylum Chordata; class Actinopteri; order Cypriniformes; family Cyprinidae; genus Sinocyclocheilus; species Sinocyclocheilus anshuiensis. The sequence continues at coordinate 2,655,453 of NW_015542345.1, forward strand.
CATGTGACACTGCACAGTGTTTTCCCAGGAGGGAAAACTCCCTGGCAACCAGCCTTACAACTTCCTCATTTATGTTTACCCTGCTATTGTTTTGTGTCTGAGTCTTTGACACCATGTTTGCTCCCTTCTTTCAGTGTCTGCCATGGCAGCAGGCGTCAGTTTGTTGAGTGACCTGCCCTACTCCACCGGCAGTTCAGCTAACAGCAGAGAGTCCAGCACTGGCATGGAGCCAGGTAATAAACTGCTATTTCTGTAACTATGGCTGAGGAATATTTTAAATGGGTAATGCACAGTCTATAATTGAAAATAATTAAGGTGAGATTCTGATATGCAAGGACAGAATGCAGAGAAATAGTTAACAACAGGTGTGTTTATTATGTAAAATTACTGGAGCCCTAGTTATTAGTTATACAAGTAAAATTTGATTTATGTTATAGTGTCATTTCTTAATCCCAATTCAGATTTTTACTGGTTTACTCGGAAACAAACAAAAAAGAAAGATCATGAGGAAAATATTTGCATTGTAATTAACTACAATAACATTTTAAATTGGAAGGATTTTTTAAAATTCTATTTATTATATTTTGATATTTTAAAGATGAAAAATTAGAACACTAGAGGTTGTTTAGACTATTATATTACTATTATATTATAATAGTAATATACTATTATATTATTGTAAAGACATTTATGATGTAATAAAAATGTAATAAGAAATGTTTCTTGAGCACCGAATCAGCATTAGAATGATTTCTGAAGGATCATGTGACACTGAAAACTGAAGTAATTTCTTCTGAAAATTCAGCTTTGGCATCAGAGGAATAAATTACATTTTAAAATATATTAAAATAGAAAACTGTTATTTTAAAATGTAATAATATTTTTACAACATTACTGTTTTTACTGTATTTTCTAAATTAAATTAATGCAGCCTTGGTGAGCATAAGATATTTCTTTCAAAACACACACACATACATACATACATATACATACACACACACACACACACATATATATATATATATATATATATATATATACATACACACACACAGTG
>NW_015542345.1:2657398-2719492 GCF_001515605.1 Sinocyclocheilus anshuiensis
TTGTGCATACTTTCATCTTTCCATTAAGGGTAATAATATGACCACATTAACTTATCTAGACTTGTGCAGACATTTCAAAATCTTTTGTAATCTTTTTTCCAAATCAATTTGAAATGACTCATTCCATATCAATTAGCCCCACTAAGTACAGAGATAATGTATCTCCTTTTAATTTCTTCTGAATTCAAGTAGGCTAGGTGAGAAAGGACACTCTAATAGCCATGGTAACAAAAACTTTCCTAAGCCTCTTCAGATGTTGAGTCGATTGACGTATGAGGAAACCACTTTTCTTTTATGTAGTATTCAGTTTTTGTGCTCCGAGTTACATAAAATCTTTGTATTCGGCATAGCAGATGGAATACATTAGTTGGAAAGGTGTAATTCAAGTGTTATTATGTTGAAATGCATGCAGGGTTACGCAACCAGAGCTGTCTTTATCATTTCCATAAGACACATCATCCTGTTTCTCTTCTACCTGCGACAACACACACAAGCTTCTGCACAGCCTCCCACTGATTTCGGACTTGGTCACCATGGAGACCCCCTTCAAGTGCAACTGATGAACCAGTTGGATTGTATCAGTCTCTCATGCCTCTTTTGTGCAGCGCGGTGATTGTGTAGCGATGATTCACTGCTCTGGGGTCAGCGCTTGGTTTGTTCAGGCTGTGCTAAATGTAGTGTCATCGGTACTTTAGACGGGAGACAGGAGACGGGCTTGCTCTTCCCTGGTAGACGAGATCTTCATGGGTTTTCGAAAGACGCACCGGCACTCGGCTTCAGAGACCTTGCTGAAGATCCTGAGGAAGAGGCGCAGCTCAGCTGTGGAAGTCTTGACTTCTTCTTCGCAAAGGGTCATTGTGGCACTTAGCATGTCCGAGGCACAGACTGACATCACAGACTGTGGATGTAATGTGTCATCTTTAAGTTTAAGTTGGAGCTATTTAGTCTGAGGACTGAATTCTGAATCCTTATTTTTCTTCATCTGTCTCTATAGTGAATGTCAGAGTACCCACTGCAAAGTACACCAAGGTGGGCGAGACTTTGAGGCATGTCATCCCAGGACATATGCAGTGCTCCATGGCATGTGGTGGTCGAGCGTGCAAATACGAAAACCCCTCTCGCTGGAGCGACAAAGAACAAGCCATCAAAGGACTGTACTCCTCCTGGTAAGCTGTCTTCTCGCTCTCTTCTCAAACAGTGTGCGTTGTTTGAAATGAACATGTCAAATATTTAGCAGAGTCAACATTGATTCATTGTACTAGTCCTAAACAATTCAAAACTCAGATATATTGTTAGTTAAGAGCAAGAAAAAATGTAAAAAGACTATTAATTTAATTCTCCAAAAAAATGCTAGTCTGTCCTGGATGTATGACCGGTCAAACACATTTTATTTTAACTTTATTTTTCATGAAGATAGCTTCTGATACTATTATGGCAAACAAACAAAAATTATTTTCCATCTGTTCTCCAAACCGCTTGTCCATCCTAGATAGATGGACATATTTTCCATGATTATTGCCTTTGATACTGATATGGGGAAAAAAATAAAATAATTATATATATATATATATATATATATTCTGTGTGTGTACTGTTTATATGTATTATGTATATATAAATACACACACATGCATGTTCAGTATATATTTCAGAAAAATATGCTATGTTTATATATGAAATATATTTATATATAATATAAAATATATGAATATACTGTAAATATATACATGAAAATACATGTAAATATTTTCAATATATATATACTGTATGTGTGTGTCTTTTATATATACATAATAAATATGCACAGTACACACACATATATTATGTAAACAAAAACTTTTATTTTGGACGATTTTTTTTTTCATCCATCTCCAAACTGCTTGTCCATCCATGGTCAGTCCATAACATTTAATTCATTAATTCATTAATTCATTCATTTTATCTATCTATTTATTTATTATTTTTATTTTATTTTACTTTATTTTATTTTATTCCCATGAATATTGCCTGATACTGATACGCCAATAAATAAATACAATTGCTCGTTTGCACATTAACCATTTGTTTTCCTTTTTGTCTTATTTTATAATATTTGTATTAATGTTATTGAGTGAGATATTTTGTTGATATCTAATTCATACTCTGTTCACAGGATAACTGATAATCTGTTAGCCATGGCAAGACCTTCAACTGAAATCATTGAAAAATTCAACGTCATCGAACAGTTTCATGCGTATGTTGTACTCAGTGGCAAGCTACCAATAACTGATTCCCAAGATGCACCATGAAAGGCTTTGCTTATGCTTAATCTTACTACCTTCTAGGTGTGGCTTAAAGACAATAATCAACCTGCAGCGTCCAGGGGAACATGCCAGCTGCGGCAGCACTCTGGAGCCAGAGAGCGGTTTCACCTATCGCCCAGAGGTTTTCATGGAGGCGGGGAGTGAGTAGATCACACATGCACACAAACATGCACCTCTTCCTATCTCAGTAGTCAGGGGAATCAGGCTGGGATAAATCCTTACTAAATCCTTACCGTTATCACATTAAATTGTCAGTGTGTTGGACAAGCTAAAGAACCTTTTATACATTATTTGCTTTCTATACATGAAGTGGTCGTGCTTGCAGGTGTTGTTCAGCTTCCATTCAGGTTTTGAGGCTTAGGGGGATTGGCAGCCCTTAACAAGATCTCCTGAGAGTGGTGGTGTGCTTATATAGACAGCACCTTCTGGGAAAATATGTAAGGCACAATTTCCAAAGAGCACAGCATGTCGAAACATGCATGAAACGTCTCTCAAATTAAGGAAGAGTCAGCACTGATGAGAGATCCTCTGTGTTATATAATTCATATTCCCAGTTATCCAGAAAGGACAGAGTATGGTTTTAAATAAAAAATAGACAACATTTTGTCTGTGTTCTTCAGTTTCTTCAGTTATTGGCCCTTTGGACTTTGGTGAATTCCCACCACAGTGTCATTTCCACCTCATCACAAATTATGTTTTGTGTTTAGCATTCTGGAATTAAAATGATGATGGTGGAAATTACATATATATCTCCTTAAATATAAAAATAAAATATCTCATTTGTCTTGCAAAGGTTGTTTTCATAGCCAACATTTAATGTAGCCTAAATAAAAGTTGTTTTTTAAAAACTTACCTTTAATTATTTTTTGCATAATTTGACAGAATTACAGTAGCTATGTTTCCATCCACCTATTTTTATGCGCATTTTGGGATATCGCATAAAAAACGCTGGATGGAAACGCCAAGATGCACATCAATTCTAAAAATGCGCATAAAAAACTTCTGCGCTCATCTAAGGAGGATAAGTTTCTTATCTGGTAAGAAAACATGTGCATAAACTACGATAGAAACACTTTTACTGAATAAATTCCTTAATGTGCATAAAAAAAGACATGTGACTTTGCGATGGGACAGCATAAAGCTGGACCAACCAACAGACCAATCTCATTTCACAGCATCTGAAATGCTAGTTCTAATGCTAATTCTAAAATGCTTGCGCAAAGTCTCGCCAAAGTGCTTCATTATAATTAACTCCCAGAACTGCGTTCCTAAACAGCAGGCTCCAAAAATAAGATAACATGAACGCGTTTCGTCTGCGCACTCTGAAGCTTGTAATATTAATAATATTGTTAAAATTACAATCATTAAAAATATAAAATTGTATACAAAAAATATTATATACCAATCTCAGGATAACTGATCTTCTCCTCTCCTGCAGCAAATTTAGTTTTTCTTCATGATATTTAGCGCAAGTTAATCAGGAAGTGACAATTTTGTTCTCTTTAACTCACTGGATGGAAACGGTGCTTTATTCGCAAATGTTTTATGCGATATTCCAATTTTGCGCATAAGTTTAATTCATAACTTTAGATCGAAACAGTGTGTGATTGGAAATGGCACAAAATAAAAATTGTGTTTACAAGTGATAACTTGGTTGTCTTTTTGAAAAAAGCAAGTGCACTAACTTTAGAAGGGGAAAATAAACATTTTCAAAATTGTCCAGTGTAGTAATAACATATATAATTTATAACATTTTCACACAAATATTGAAATGGTTAATTTCACTCTTTGATTATCATTGTTTTAAACATGTAATAAGACATGTTTATGATTAATATTAATAGTTTAAGATTGAAAATCTGGGTTTTGGACAAGGGTAAGACTATATAAAGAAATCTTAAAATCTGTTTACAACCTTTGGGACATAAATGTGCTAAAAGCAAATAGCTAACAAAAAAATGTGTTGTTTGAACTGAATTTTTTGAATTGCACTTTTTTAGTGGCTTCTTTGTTTCATCTTAAGAGACATACATTTTACTTTTTCCAGTTTATTTTTATAACTTTGGCTGGAAGGACTATGGCGTGGCATCCTTGACTACTATCCTTGACATGGTGAAGGTGATGTCATTTGCCATGCAAGAGGGGAAAATGGCTATCCACTGCCATGCTGGACTTGGCAGAACAGGTCAGTATCTAGATTCTCTTGAAAATTTTGCTGTGATTAATCTAACTGCAATAGATTTGCTTCAATCCTTATACATTTATCTGATTATTACCTACCCTTGATGCACATTTGTCTTTTCCTAGGTGTCTTAATAGCATGCTTCTTAGTATTCACATCCCGGATGAGTGCAGATCAGGCCATTTTGTTTGTTAGAGCTAAACGTCCAAATTCCATTCAGACTCGTGGCCAACTGTTGTGTGTGCGAGAGGTCGCCCAGTTCCTTGTGCCACTGCGGAGTGTATTCCCGTGTGCCGAGCCCAAAGCTCACATGGTCACGTTGTCTCAGTACCTGACTCGTCAGCGGCACCTGCTGCACGGCTATGAAGCACGTCTCATGAAGAACGTGCCAAAGATCGTACACCTGGTCTGCAGGCTCCTACTGGACATAGCAGAGAACCGGCAAACGGTGGAAGAGGAGGTGTTGGACATCCCGGACCTCACAGAGGAAGTGGAGAAGACTGTCTCGCTGCAAGCCCTAAAGCAGTTAGGGAAGGAGATGAGGGGGAAAGGAATTCCCATATCCTCACCTCACTCTCCCGACCAACCCAGCTTGCTTCTTAAAGAAAGCCAGTGTGATCCACCTCATGACCGGCCACTCTGTAGCGACCAGGAATTTGATGTGCTTTGGAGATGGCCGACGGTAGACAATACCTACAAGTCTCAGCTCATCTTGAGGAAATGCTTTAGCTATAGCGACTCCGCCTTGCACAAACTGGATTCCACGGTGCAGGTACTACAGAGTCCCCAGAATGCTCTTGGCTGCAAATCTGGGTTAAACTTTACAGAGGTTTATGGGTCGCAGAGCAGATTAGCTACACAAACCCCTGACCTTCTGCCATCCCCGTTGACATCCGAAATCAACAGCAGTCCCAAACATGGCTCTTTAACTGGTTCCTGTAGCTCCCTGGTACAATCCAAAAAAGTTGAAGGCCAAGCATCCTGCTCTCCTGTCTCCATAAAACGGGTACCTCTGAAGGAGGCAAAGCGCAGCATGTCTTATGGGTTTTTAGGGAGGACCAGTGACAGCATGTTTTCAATGCGTCAAGGTGGCAAAAGTCACCCCAGCCCTAATGAAAACACAACCTCTGATGTCACACAACAGTTGACAGATGTTCCTACGCTGACGCTTCAAAGTGAACTCCCACCTGAGACTCGTCGACTGTTTGTGGCCAAAGCTCTGACGATGGACATCGATGGAGATGACCTCAGGAACACAGTCTCAATGTGGCAGGTAGGAGCAATACTACAAGATTTTTGGACGAATTGAGTCTCAGAACTTCAATTCCATATCCTGTTCTTCTATAACACAACCTCAGATATTCACTTTCAGTTGTTTCTGCGATGTCTATTGCCTCTCAGACAGAGCTGAACTCCCGTGAAGGTGCATGGGAGAGGTTGTGCACCGAGAGAGATCCTGTGGTGCTCTCCACGCTCATGTGGTCTTGGCTAGAACAACTCAAGGAGCCAATCATCACAAAAGAGGATGTGGAGACTTTGGCTGGAAACAGATTCAATCCCCAACATGCTCTGAATTCACTGGACAAGGTATCAAACCACATGAGAAAATATCTTTATAGCAGGTTCTCCACCTTTTTGAATCAAAGGCCTCCCTCTTTGTTCAAGACATTATTCGAAAGCCCTCCTATGGAAGCTCATTTGTACATCCGTTGTACTTCTTTTTGCATTTTAATTCAAATTGGCATGAAATCTAAACTGCCTTATCAAACAGCTCAATATATGAAGTTGAATATATATATTATATCCAACTTTTTTTTGCTTCCATACAGTACACGCACATAAAGCGACATGTACTGTATAGCAAATCTCAACTGCATGATTTTGTTGTTGCAAAATGTAACTATTATCGTACACCTCTTTATTTAAAGTTGGTATGCCAAATTTTATCTGTAACTTTATCCTTTCCCAATACAGTATACATGCATAGTATATACTAGCTATATATACTCTTTAGCATATCTCAACTATTTGATTGCTTGTATCATCACAAAATTTAAACTGTATTATCACCTAGTACTCATCTGCTAAATGCGACTATAAGGCATAAAGATATTAAGATATTTTCAACATTAACATCATGATTTTCTATAAAGCTACTTTGAAACAATGTGTATAGTGAAAAAAATAAATCAAAATTCATTCTATTTTCTAAATGCATGTTATAAATCTTATTGTGAACAATATAATTTGTGTATATGTTTTTTTAATATCCAAAATTGCATAACTGGACCTTCTGATGAAAGTGTCAGACTTCTATCTGGAGACTCCACTCCATATCGTCCATATCATCATGACTTAAAGATTGTTAATATAATTAAATGTAATTAATATCAAGACTTATTGGGCCTCCTTTGGAAGATTCCCCCTAGTGGGCCCCAGCCCCCTGGTTGAGAACCTCTGCTTTGGAGTATATTTTATTGCAAATGCGACTTTTTTCACCATCTAAATAGATAATGTGTACGCTAAAACATCTGTGTGTCTTTTTATGTTGTTTAGGGACAAAAACAGACCCTTCTGTGTATTCTTGACTGTGTTGCTCATTTGCTTAAAATACCAGAAGAGGTTGAGAATGCCTTTTTTGAACGTACAATCAAAGCATTCACTTGGGTAAGTCATGGCCACAAAGTCAAGATGGTTTTTTTTCTCCTAGTAAGGTTTTGTGGTACTTTTTAGATTATTTATCCTAATTATGTGATTCTAATCTTTGTCTAATCCAGATTTCCTCAGATTCGGAGAACGGACAGTTAATCTGTAAGACTCTGAAAGACGTCATGATTCCTGTACTCCATGATTTGAGAACAAAAGCAATGGAGGAGCTTGACCTGACCTGCCACTGTTCCCATGTACCCTGATCAAGATGGTGGGAAACTGAAATCTGGAGTCTACTGTAATTTTGTAGTTGAAAAAGAAAGACACAAACTAACAGATTTACTGTTTTTTTCTGTTTGACTACTCATTAAAAAAATGTATTTTGTTGTCTTTTGAGAGAACAATAATTACTGCCATACATGAATGTGCCACAAGGTTTTGTTAGGCTATTTTTCTAATTGGTTTTTCTTAATAGTTTATTTTTGATACACAATATTTATTAGCTAACTGAGGAAACTATTTATTAATAAGTATGTCATGTATTTATTTTTATGCTTTTGTTTGGCTCTAACGAACTGAGGATTCTCATGAAAATATGTTTTGTCGTATAATACTGTTTGAATAGTATAATGGTAGATGTACTTCATTATTTACTAAACCAAATAATATCACAGTGCAACATCTCATTTTAAGATATAATCTTTAATGTTTTTACTGAATGAAGCAAATTGACAGATTTGCTGATTCTTGCCTTTGCAATTTGTATTTAAGGTTTCAAAAGGTTTGTATTTAAGGTACAATAGAGGACAACTGAATGCTTTCATTCATAATGCAATGCAGTTTACATTAGGAACAGCTCAGCATGGCCTCAGCATAATCTGAGAATGTATCAATACAATTTCCTGCTAAAATGAAGCAAAATAATGCTCTGTAGACAGGCTTTTGCAGGATGCTTTTTGCCTTTTATTGGCATTATTTATAACTAAGCTGCTTCTTTAACTTAAAAAGAACAAATATGAAGGAATATGTACAAATATGTTTGTCATGTGGTGTTTTAGTACTAGATAACACTGTTGAAACTGACCTCATTTGTCAACTAAAATGTTATCATTGTCTTTTGTATCGTAAGTATCATGTAGCCAGCAGAGTACGTTTATTTATTCATGTTAATAGAAGAACTGCAAAATGTTTTCTTGTCAGATTCCTGAAGACAGATTATTGTGGATTTTCCAAAGCACTGCATATTTTTTATTTATTACATTTTCATTCAAGTCTGTAAAATGAACATTCTGAATGTTACCTTTGGCACACTGTCTTATTAACATCCTAATTCAACTTTGCCTTCATTAAGCAAGTTTCTTTATTAAACTAATAAATCCTGTTTATTTACGTGTGTGGATAATAATTTCATGAAAGAAACAGCAATTCGATGGAGGTCATCTGATTCAGCAAGCGCTGCAAATAATAATTCTGATCATTCTGTTTCCTGCAGTAGTTCCAGTAGCCAAAGTGTTGCCCTGCAACCAACTCCAGTTTTTTAATAAGGAAAGATAACACAAAGTTTTAAAAGTACTTAGCATGTTTGAAAAGCAAAACAGTCTTTATAAGACTCTGTCTTGTCTTGTGTGTCTGGATCTTTTCATTCGGCCTGTTCTGGAGCTGCCTTGCAGCCATAATTATTACCAGGAGTGCATCAAACAAACTGAAGTTGCGTAAAAGGGTGCCCTTTTCCCTGCCTCATGTCCTGCTACGTCAGAAAGTATTTTTCCATGCATAAATCCACTAGAGAGTGTGATAAATGGTGTTTTATATTCTAATTGAAAGGTATGCCAGATATGAAGATGCATTTAGGTATGTGCTATTTTGTATAATTTGAGAACACTTTATTTTCAGAATGCTGCTGTGTCTATGAAGAAGTTCATCTCTGGTTTATTTTGTTTTAGGATGGCACTCTATGCTTTTACAGAAAATAAAAATACTTGTACAACTTGTCTTCAGAGATGATTTATGCTGTGTAGTAGCCTATCTGGGGTGAATATCAAGTATTTTTATTTATACTGGTGATTCATAGATCAAGATGTGTCAGGTGGAAAACAGAGGTAAATATATATGTACTACTTTTTAAGATCCTCTTACAGAGAATATAGATATAAATGTCTTCATGTTATTGCCCCTACATACTATATACCCTGGCAATCTGATTAAGTTTCACACACACTGATCATTTAATAACAGTAGGCTACTGGCTAAAAAGTATTGGTCTTATAAGTTGTGGATCTTTTTCTCAAAAAAACAAAAAAAAAATGAGCAGATGATTTTATTTTTTGCATCTCCTTCAATATTTATTTGAATGGTTATATAGCTACACTGACACATGGCAGACTGTACACTCTTCTCCTGGATCTTAGCTCTGCTTTCAAGGCTGTTGGCACTTATAGTTTAATACTATTTTATTCCAGTTTTGTTCATGACTCTGCTCAGTGAAATTCAGTGTTTGGTGATTGGTTGAATCAGTGAGTGTTTTTAATCCAGATGAGTAGCCTAGGTCTAGATATTAGTGTTTGAAAAAAAAAATCTTGAATCTTATCTATACTTTCATCATAAGCAGCTTGTAACTTCGAGCAAGACTTTTTTATAGCCAATTCAACAGCACCATCTGGTGGTTGGTGAATACACAGCAACTTCACTTTTAAAATTGTATCATATTTCTAATAACTATCGATCACAACTAATTATATTTTAATATAGTATATCACATATACATTTCTAATTATAGTAAACATTACATTTTACTATACTATGTATTCAACAATTATTAAATGAGTTACAGAAAACGTAAATAGCTACCTGGATCATGTGGATCTGTTTTCTTCCTCAAGATGTAATTTTGTGCTAAATTTTCTCACAATTTCCATAGGCTACTATTGTTGCCCTTGAGGCTAAATGCACAATCAATCAGTCAGTTAATATGAACTTTTCCATAAATATCCATATAGGCTATTCTACACTGTACAAAGCACTAATTGTTTTGGTGATTAAAATAACATTTAATGATAATTTATATAATATAATATAATTTATATATTTCTTCAAATAATTACATATTTCTTTTCAGAATACATATTTATTTATTTAGTTAGTTATTACATACATCTTATCTTATCTTATCTTATCTTATCTTATCATCTTATCTTATCATCTTATCTTATCACATACCGAAGCTGAGAGGGAGGTCCTCCTCATCGTCAGTCCTGTACGCGTTCATCCGGGTCCTGGAGTCTCAGCCCAGACGCTGACCGCGGGTGTTCATTGCTATTAGCTAGCCTTCAGCTTCCATTGAGGAGACAGTGAAGGTATGATAGAGCGTTTGTGTTTCAAAACAGTCCCTTCTTATTGCCAAGGATACCGATTCGGATTTATAGTGCATTTCTGTATTTTTCCTTACGTCCGATAAACTTTACAAGAAGTTTCCATCGCTTACTGCATTATTTAAGAGCTATATGTAAACTAGCTTGCTGGCTAATCTGTGAGGGACACTTATCCTGGCATGCTATCTGAATAGAGCCGAAATATATCACATGCTGTCCTCTGAAGATTTTAATAGTGTCGTGCATGTCAAAAAATGTTGTGCAGTTTCTACTTGTTCAGAGGAACGTTATATTTGGGCGATACATGTATTAGCAGGCTAGCCACTGGAGACCGCCATTTTTTATGAATCAAGCGAGGGAAATTTGAGCAACATACAAAGAGTTTGAGAGGACACACTAAAAGAGACTAAAGAATCCACCATTATAATGGGAAACAGTTGATATGACGGACTGTCTTTCATTTTTCTCTGTGTAAAATAACGTTTTGGAATCTTAATACATGTGGATGAGGAATCTTACTGTAAACTGTGAGCTAGATTACAGAAATCTATGTAGATTATTTCAGGATATCTAGAGTTGCTTAGTACTACACCAGCCAGGATGTGTCAGTTATTTACAGACTTGGGTCCAAGTCTGAGGTGTGATTTTTTTTTTAAGTCAGTTTTACACTCAGCCGTGACATTTCAGCTGCAAATGCAAACTGCATTCAACTAACGTTATATAATTTATATAGATATAATTGTATAATTGTGTCTGCTGCTTTTCTATATGGTGCCATGAGCTTTCAGAGAAGGAATGCAAGGTAAGTAAGGTTCCCATATTGAAAAACTGATAGTAAACTCAACTAATTCAGCACCACTTTATTATTATTATTATTTAGTGCAATTAACTGATGGTCAGATGCAGATTGAGGAACTAGTAGCACATTCACTGGTGTTCTCAGAAACGTGCCCTGTCAAAGATGAATATGCAACATGATTGGAGAACTTGCAGAACTGCCAGAATGTAAGTTAGGCTTGTGTGTTGCCAAATGCCAAGTGGGCAAATTTAATGGTTTCACTACCAGATCTTTGGAATGGATCTTTAACCACTTGCTTCCTGAATTAATTTTCTCTCATTACAATAACCAGCTCAGTTGTCAGTGTTTCCTGCACTTAGGGGATGTACTGCACCGCAACTGAATCTGCAGCCCATGGCACAATATATACAATATTATATTGACAATAATATTCAAACTAGGGATGTTCATTTCAGTTATTTTTCCTAACCGACAACCGACGCTCGTTAACCGACAAGATTATTTTAAATTAGAATTTAATTAAATTAGAAAGGATAAGTGTGTGTGACCCATTAAAAATACTAGCATTTGTTTCCCGGGGATTCATTTTACATGTGCAAAAAGCAGCAAACAACAGAAAATGAGGATTCACATGGTCATCATATCACATCACGCACCTGCAGCTCTTCTGCGAGCAGAGAAAAACATAATAAAGCTAGGCTATATATGTATATAACGAATAAATAGGCCCATACGAGAAATATATTTTTACTTAATAAATTAACAAAAGGAAAGAAAAACTGTGCAACAGGTAGCCTAGTATGCAGAGTTTCGGTTCATTTTTGTGCTGTGCGAAAGGAAACAGACGACAGAAAGTGGCATCCTATTTTTCTTTAGGCTTATTTTTCAAAGACACAAAGATTTGTTTTTATTGTGAATGTACACAAATAAAGGCAAACCTTTTACAATTCCGATTATCTTTAGGACTAAAAGGAGTAGCTGCTTCCACTGTTAGAAGGAAAAAATTCGAATGATTGCGCCGGCGCCGCATGCGCGCACACAGTTAAGCATTGCTACCTTGACAATAATGCAGCCTGTTCATTATCATAATAAAATACAGGCAGTCAAACATGGAAAAAAAACGCACTGCTCAGTTTAAATATGTAGTAAAATCTGTGCCGTTAAGCGTTATCACCGTACCGCCGCGATGTTATGCAAAACATTTTGTTTTATGTGGATATTGGAACGCGAGTGAAGTAGGCTATATAATAAATAATAATTTGCCATTCAAATACATCACGAATACAGAAACATTTGCTTTTGTGTCGAATGAGAGACCCAACGTTGGTTTCAGTTTCGTTTTATACTAAATTAATTTGTTTTAGCTTGTGTTTGTAAACATTTCGCGTCGGCATTAGGCCCATTTCTGAATGAAACAATAAAATGCGACTTATGGTTTTTTTTTCTCTCTAAAAAACACGATTTTTTTTATACGCGTAGGTAGCGTATTTTAACCATGCAGCAAACCTTTTTAAATATTTTGATAAATTACTGAAAAAATAAATAAATGACTTTTTAAACCGTTTAACTGATTGTATTAATCGGTCAAAAATTCTTACGGTCGGTTAACGGTTAACCTGTTAAAATGAACATCTCTAATTCAAACTTCTTATTGCGTTATTGTTGCTGACTGACAGAATGCAAAAATGTTTGTACAGTGCAATATGCTGTCCAGTTTGTGAACAAATCACTCAACTGGGTAACAAACCAGTATTAAAAGATTGGTGGTCAGTGCCAAAGCAACATCATGAAGGGAACAATTTATTATATATTTTTAACTATATTTATAACTGCACATATGTACTACGGCCCAACACTTAAGTTTGTATTTTGAATGCATGTATATTATCATAACACATTTTATTAACTCAAATGCATTGCTTCATGAAAAATTATCAGAATGCATTTTGTAAAAACAGACTTTTAGGAGATGTAGTTGAGTTTGTTTCATTATCAGAACATATTTGGATAAAGGTAGCATTATATTACTTGATTACCAATGGATCCTCTGTAGTGAATGGGTGCCGTCAGAATGAGAGTTCAAACAGTTAACAGTTAATCAGTAATTACTCCAGTACCGCATGACTCCAGTCAATCAATTAATGTTTTGTGAAGCAGAAAGATGCATGTTTGTAAGAAACGAATCCATCAAGGCATTTTTGCTTCTGGCTAAAAATATCAGGCCATAATGCATAATAACACTTCCTCTAGTGAAAAGGTCCACCCCCTGTTGTCCTCTCACATCAAAACGCACCAAAATATTTGTTTTGGACTGTTTTCACTTATTAACAGTGATCACATATGCAGAGACATATGCATATTTTCAACCTTTTCACTGGAGAATGTAATATTATGGATAGAGAATTCATATTTTAGCCAAGAGCAATGGTTTGAAGTTAAAGCTGTCTTGATGGATTTATTACAAACATGCAGTTTGTGGATTACTTGCATTACTGGAGGATTATTGTGATGTTTTTATCAGCTGTTTTTGGCCTCTCAATCTAATAGCACCCATTCACTGCAGAGGATCCATTGGTGAGCAAGTGGATGTAATGCTAAATTTCTCCAAATCTGTTCTAATGAAGAAACTCATCTACATCTTGGATAGCCTGAGGGCGAGTACATTTTAAGCAAATTACAATTTTTGGGTGAACTATTCCTTTAAGTTACGAAACACGAAATTACATTTAGAATGATATGCATCTACAAGCTACCAACAAGATGGCTGAAAACCAGGCTTTAAGTGCTTTGGTTTTCTCCTGCCTGCCTGCTGTTACTGACGGCATCTATCCCAGAGCCAAACTGGGCCCAAGTCCGAATGTGGCGGCATTTAATCTTGATTGAGATGTTAGTACGTAGCCAAGTCACACACAATGTCAACATGGCTTCCTGGTGCCTGAGAGGGTGCCAGTAACTTGGCCAGCCCCTCCATTTTGCTGCATTACCCGTGCTGTCTGATTCAGTTCGAGGGAGCATTTTGTAGTCCCACAGCCGTCTGGTTAGAGTCTCTTTTTCCGTAATCTGTTTTTTTCACAGTAACTTCTAATGATGTGCGACGAGAGCAGCAACTATTTTGCATTTTGAACAGTCGGTTTGTTTTTTATTTCTAAACTTAATTCAATAACCTTCTTCTTGTCCACAGACTGACTGTGCATTTGGAAATATGGTAGATGCTGAGGCGAGAATCCTAACATGGCGGACAGAAAGGACTTCGGAAAACATCAGTTTGGTCACTTCTGTCACTATCCAGTTACATCATTTCCAGGTGGAAAGAAGGCGACATGTGCACCGTGGGATGAGGTAGTAGGTTGTATAGTTTTAGGGTCACACCCACACTGGGAGATAACTATACAGCCTACTGTCTTTCTCAAAGTGAAAACGGAGCTACGGAGTATCATCCTACATTTCCTGATGTTTAATATCAGTGATAACATTGTCACGGTATGTGCTGGCAAGCTGAAATGTTTTTGATTGTTAAAAGAGATGGCAATGCTTGTGCAGTGTGAGGTAGTAGATTGTATAGTTGTAGGGTAGTGATTTTATCCTGTGTAGAAGATAACTATACAATCTATTGCCTTCCCTGAGGGGCAGAAATACACACCAAATGAACACCTATTTATCTTAGATAATGTGATTTCTTTTTTTTTTTAACTAAGTTTTAATTTTCCCTTGTGTCTTTTTCCACAAATACAATAAAAGTATTTGCAAATTTATCTGTGGTTTTCTTTGATTTAAATAATATGTATGATTAGTATTAAGGGCTTCCTGGTTTAATGCCTATTGATTAATAAACATCCTATGGTGCACAAGTGAAAAGAGGTTGTTCTTATCACGTCAGCATCATGCATTCATCCTGGAGATGGCACTCTTGTATTGTCTAAATATTGAACACATGTCTGCATGTCCCCTGTATGAATGATCAGCCACCAAGTTAGGATAAAAGAGTGTATTTAATTTTGTATTAAGCATATGCTGGATTTCTCATATTTTGGTTGCTTATTATTCCACTATACTTTTATATCTGTAGTGTCAACTTGCCAAACTTTGCATGCATGAAGGATCTGTAGGTAATTGCTGTGTGGGTCTTTTTGGGATGGATTGTTGCTTAGCAACTAGAAGTTAAATTTGCAATATTTAAATAGTCAGCCTCACTATCTTGTTTGAGATATACTATTATACTTATATATATTTATACTTATATTTCATCTGATTTAAAAAAAAAAATTTGTCAGTAGTTGACCATTTAGGTGAAATGTTTCAAAACGTGAACTCCAAGTCTAAGTGGGTCTAATGTTTCATATTTGGACATGGCTTTTAAAAGGTTGCACAATTCAAATATACTGTACTTACTGATTTCACATGATTAATTTTTATGAAATGATCACTCTTAAAACCTATGACTCAGTGCTCCATTGATCTTATAAATCTAGTCATGGACAAAAATATGAACTGGTATGTCAAAGTTTAATTGCAGTATTGTAGACAAAAATTGTACTAACAAATAACCAGGCACAATTTGAGTTTTCAGGGTCATTTCACTAAACAGGAACCATTTTCATTTCTGTCAGATAAACGAATTATTATAATTATTTAATATTCATATTAAGTAATAAAATACAAGTTAATAAATTGTGTTGGGCCTTCTCAAGCTAAACTTAAATATGTATATATAAGTTGGAATACAACTATATGCCTGTAGTAGTAGAGATGACTGAGTTCATTTGGCCACTACTAACCTTATATCTACAAATATCTAGTTTTCATGATTATCAAAAGTCATGTTAAAATAGTTGACATTTTCAGATTGTGTCTGGCAAACCCCAAAAAGTGAAAATGTAATAATAGTAATAAAAAAGAAGCACTAAAGAATTCATGAAGTCTTTTAATTATTCTCTTCTAATTTAAGGACTTGTTCTTTATTTTAAAGCTAAATTATGAAGGTAGCATGATTTGTTGATGTGGAAAGGTAATATGAGCTACTGTTAAAAGTCATTGCTTACACAAATTCTAATAAGGGACACTTTTCCTGGAATGACCTTTCAGTTATGAACATTTCATCTAACTTTCTATTTCATCTATTCATAGTAATAAACCTTACAGAGTTGAAAAGTTTGTGTTTCATTTTGCTGTTTTAATATTTGCTGTCCTGTTCTTGGTCCCGGAGTACACATGGTTCTTTGACATCTTTGTTTTGGAAGGTGGATAGATAGGCTAGATGCACACATCTCTCACCTCGCAATTAAGGACTTGAGGTGGGTGAGGGGGGAATCTAAAGTCGAACAAGTTTTCTTTTCTCATGGGAGGAGCAAACGGGTGCAGGAAAATAGATAAAAGCTCTGTTTAAGAAGCTGGAGCCTGGAGTTACTGCGATATGATCTACGCCAAAGAGCGCACAGAGAATATACCTTTCTTAGATTTATCACGGTATTATAGCTATAGAGTATAGATACTTATTGTAGTGACACGTCTGTCGCTTATTACTCGGCTGTCGTATCTCAAATCAGATTTTTACCTCCCTACACACCGTAGGCTACTTCTATGCATGCGTGTTGTTTGGTTGAACGCGTGCTCGTGGTGTGTTTTGAAGCCATAAGTCGCGTTATCAACCTGCTACTCGGCTTCAGGAGCGCACAGACGTATAAAGGAATATCGGAAAGTTTAATTTCCTCCAGAAAACACCTTGATAGATTTAACAGATAAAGGATCTGCTGGAAAGCGTGCTGTGAGTGTAAACCCGGGTAGTTAATCGAGACGCGTAAAAGTGATACAGAAGTTGTACATATGCAGAATAACATTAATCTCCGCACGTCCCGAAGGATATCAGCTCAGGTGTTCACGTCAAGTTTTCACGGAGTTTTGCATCCCTCCAAGGACTTGCTTTGCTTGTGATAAAGCCTCGCGTCCACCAGTTAGGCTACC
This sequence comes from Sinocyclocheilus anshuiensis, assembly GCF_001515605.1. Classification (NCBI taxonomy): domain Eukaryota; kingdom Metazoa; phylum Chordata; class Actinopteri; order Cypriniformes; family Cyprinidae; genus Sinocyclocheilus; species Sinocyclocheilus anshuiensis. The sequence continues at coordinate 2,674,658 of NW_015542345.1, forward strand.
CATCAGGAGACTACTATCATTTCACAGTCTATTAACAAAGTACAGGTTGAACATGAGCAGGAAAACACGTCGCTGGATTTTTCACATTTTCCTCTGTTTGGGGATTATATATCTGAAGATTGGGTAAGTAGGGTAAAATGGAATGTGTTTATCTGTTTTGACTTGTAAAGTGTTTACTACTGCATTTATGTAAAAAGACAGTTTAGTTGTAAATAGGTCTATATTAATTAGCATTTAATTATTAAGGGAACAGTTTTACCGCCATTGTGACACTTTGATCAAATTTGGTAAAATACTGTGTGAAGCAATAAGTGAAATGCACAGTTCTGATCTACAAGACCAGTGGTTATTTTTTGTGTCTAAAATGTGATAATGCTTCACATTTATGAGTCATTTTATTTGTCCTGATTTATTCAATTATTTAAAAAGAAAAAATGCAGTTAATGCAAAAATTATATTTTGAATTATGAACATGTTTTCAATTTTTTTATTTAATTCTGGATATTTTTCGAGGTGCTTAAATGAAAAAAATATATATATTTTTAAGAAAACAATAGTTTTGCAGCACGAGATTATCTATTTTTTCTTCTTTTTCTGTTGTTTATTAATGAGAAGTACCTAAGAACAATGTTTAAATATGCTATGTGTTATAATACATAAGACATTAATATATGTTTGTATCCCAAAGTGCTTTAGTGCTCAGTTTTGTTACCACATGTATACTGTGTTACTAAACTATAAATTATAGTTTAGTCATGGCCCATTCCACTCAAACTGTATTTGAAATATTCTATATTTTCTTGCATAAACATTCCATTTCGTTTTAAACTTTACAGGGGCTTTTCCTCCGTGGTTGCGTTGGGAGCAAGTGTTATCTGTAACAAAATTCCTGGTTTGGCCCCTCGTCAAAGGACTATCTGTCAAAGCCGGCCTGACGCTATCATTGTCATTGGAGAAGGAGCGCAAATGGGAATCAATGAGTGTCAGTTTCAATTCAAAAATGGAAGGTGGAACTGCTCGGCCCTCGGGGAAAGAACTGTCTTTGGAAAAGAGTTGAAAGTGGGTATGTTACCAAATTATTACATTTATACTGTTACAGTATTCAGAAATGAATTGCTGATATTTTTAACAAGTGGTCTTGTATTTTAGACATAGTTCTAATAAAAAAAAGTAAAGCACAAAGAAAGTTATTGACTAAACTACTTTCTTTCGAGCCCTGGAAAGAGTCAAAGCCCAAATAAAGCTGTTTTTACACTAAACTTGTGAATGAGGAGACGTTTAGATTTCTTTTCTTTTTTTTTTTGCTAAGAGACTGACTGACAATCTTTGTGCTATTTAACACTGAAATCGGAGGTCACTCTTAAACACCTGCTAGAACACTCTTACTTTTTAAAGCAAATATACGTTTTTTTTTCACAAACTTTGCATAGACTTATGTGTTTAGGAATGACACTATATTGTGTCCTGTTTCTGACATCTCATTTGAAATGATTTGTCATTTGATGTCAGGCGAATGTTTAGTCTCACACGCCACAGTAACAATGTTATGTTGGTTTCAGCTGCATGCATTCATGGAGCAAGTGCCAACGCGGCTGGATTTATAGCTCTCTCAACAGTCCACCCTCTCAAAAGAATTCTTTTTCTAGTCGTCCTGTCTTATCTGTAGATTTTAATGATTTGGCAGTCAAGGTTTTCACTTTACCACGGGTATAAGTTACAGTGGTTGAATAGTAGACCAAAAGAAAGTACAGTATTGTGAAGAAATTTAACAATATGTCACCTTAGAGAGACAAAGCATAAGTAATTAAGTGAGTTTTTCACTCGGGGTAATGTTATCCATTTTCCTAAGGCAAACTTAGGCCTGTTAAGGAGTCCTTCAGTGCTATTGAGCCTGCGACACATTGATGAATGGTGGTGTGAAGGACTTTGCTTTAGTTTCAGACCCTACTAGCAAATAGGAGGTGGCATTATTGCGTGGTTTTTCCTGTGGCTGCAGGGAATTTCGATGCTCAGTTATCCAAACTCTGCCGGAAATAAACTTCTTTTTCTAAACTTTCTTCTCTTTCCTTTAGCCGCACACTTTTAGGATCCAGTCAGTGTTGCGATGGTGTGGTTGAGGCCCAGGGGAGAAGATTAGATCTGTAGAGACTTGTATCTAACGCTGAAGGTGAAGCTATATTTTATCCCTCTGCATCAAAGACAAGCGCCACCTGAAAAAAAGCACAGGTTTTCGTCTCTTTCCATCTCATTCTGGAGCTGCACACACTCAGCCATTTACACTTGAATGGCAGCTTGGATCTGTTGTGGGTGCTGATTATATTATTTAATACTGTCTGCGTGGACAGCTGCTATGGGTCTTGTGTTGTGTGCCCTCTCATCTAAGCGCCTCAGAGCTGACGCTGACCTAGAGTGACAGACCGTGGTCTCCATTTCTTAAGTGGCCCAACTGCTTTATTTACCCAGACTCTTTTTGTCTATGGTCGGTATAGGGAGGATTAAATAAAGTGGACAACCGTTCAAACGGGATTGGTTTCAGTGGGTGTATGACCAGTCATGCTCATAGTAGCAGAAGTTAGAAGATGAAAAGAGGTAGTTAATCCTGTGGGGAGGGGCTTGCGTACTCCCAAAAAAAAAAATTGTTGAGTAATGTGCAGTAATTTTCAGGGCCTGGTACCAAGGTCGACATTTGGCACACACGGCAATAGATTCCGCTTCTAGGTGCACTTTGCACATTTTGCCGTCTCCACTACCCATGGACCCGTTCACCTTTTTATCATATATTTGAATGAAGTTCCGATTGAAATATAGCTTGCTGGAAATCAGCAGTTGGACAGATATGCGAAAGGCGTACCATCTTTGTGCTTGTGTTACTTTATGTTGCTTGAGCGCAACCCTCCTAAATCTTCTCTGACTTAACCACCCTCTGGTATGCTCAAAATAGTTTTCCTTCAACAGCATTAATGCATCAAGTTCAGACAAGTACATTGTATGAGGTTTATAAATTAACCTCGTGCATTTACAGTTTTGGCAAGAGGCATCTCGCACAGAATCATGCAATGCCACTGATTCAGATTTCTCTTGAAAATAAATGACACCCATGTCAAAACACACATGTTTTATGGAAGTCTTATCTGCTGTGTTTGTTTTCAGAATATCTTGATTTAAGTAAACATAGCTCGAGTGATATATAAAGACAAGGAGCATTCTACTCTGGTATTGATGAGAATTTTAAGATTTTGCGTCAATACAGTCTTCATTTTCCTTTCTTCAGGATACATCCCTACTCCTTTGGCGACAAGCCCAAACAACTCATAAAAATCTCCACATAATTGATGCCCCAAACTGGCCTTTGTTAAATTGCATGGGCAGAGTTCCAAGATGTTTATCATCAGCAGGTCAACACATACCAATGTTAGTTTCAGGAAACCACTGAAGACTGTTGCTGCCGCTCTTGATCGCTTGAAGGTGAAAATTCCTGAATTGCTGAGCCGGTCTGTTAACAGTCTGACATATGTGTGTGTGCTTTTCACTTCTTGCCATGAAATGATCAAAAGATAGAAAAGATATTAATTGTAATAACTCCCGACATCAATCCTTATGAGGCCTATAACTTTTTAAAGTGTTTCTTCGGTTCAGGTGTGTAAATGATTCTTAGGACAGTCAATACATAATGACTCATTAATCCAGAAAAGGATATGTACATTTCCGGGAATGTTAACATAACTGAGCAACAATGAATGCATCATATTTTTTAAGGGATTTTCCATGCAGTGCTTAGTCTCTTATTGTTTTAGCTTTTATATTTGGCGAATGCTTTTATCCAAGGCAACTTACATATTGTGAAAATTGGAAGCTTGGAACTCTTGGAAAGTTATTTGTTGCTTGATGTCACCTTACAAAAAAGTCCCTGAAATAACTATTCGCAGGACTTCAGACCTATCTTTGTCCTTATAAATGAAATACACCATTAACCTGGAAGTGCCCTGTTTAACAGTGGCAATCAATTATAGCAGTGCTCTGGCCAGGGAGGCACTGCATGCCTGAGGAGTTCATCTCCACAGGGTGGATCCCTCGTTCTGACGGAAGCTGGGACAGTGGCCAGGCTAGAGTCTAAACACATACCCTCTATCTCTACCATTCTATTGTCTCTGAAATAAACCCTTGTCCTTTGTGCTTATTAAAGAGATGGACCGTTCCTTCCTTTGCTCATCTGTGTGCAAACAGTTATTTGTCTTTCTGTTTCCTCTCTGACAACTGAAGGACAATTATTTGTGTTTTGAGTAATCACAGGTATGTGATCCATTTTTGTTTTGCCTATGTCGGGTCCTAGATCATTTTTATATAATGTTTTTCTCAGTAAGCCACCACACCATCTACCAGAGATTGCATACTGTTAATCAGTGTGAAGTGTGCATGATAAATTAACTACACTTGACTCAACTAACACATTTCCTTATTGCTATGAGTGTCAAGATATGTCAGGTATGTAGGTAACTGCCTCTGCTGGATCTTGTTGTCAGCAGTACTGACGGAGAATGTTCCTTTGAATCCAGGAAGTAAGGAAGCAGCCTTCACCTACGCCATTATCGCTGCCGGGGTCGCCCATGCCATCACAGCGGCCTGCACTCAGGGTACGCTGAGTGGCTGTGGTTGTGACAAGGAGAAGCAGGGCTTCTACAACCAAGAGGAGGGCTGGAAGTGGGGAGGATGTTCAGCTGATATTCGCTATGGTCTGAGCTTCTCAAAGGTGTTTATAGATGCACGGGAGATCAGGCAGAATGCCAGGACACTCATGAACCTTCATAACAATGAAGTGGGACGCAAGGTATGTGGCACAGTTTGCATGTCTTTTTAAGAAGTACCATGTCATGCATAAAAACATCATTTGGCCAGGATTGTCCAAACCTGCTCCTGGAGGGCAACTTTCCTGCAGGGTTTAGCTCCAACACACCTGCCTGGAAGGTTTTTAGTGATCCTGAAGACATTGGTTAGCTGGTCCAGGTTGTTTGATTGGGGCTAGAGCTAAACTCTGCTGGAACATGGCCCTCCAGGAGCAGGATTGGCAGGTGTTTCTTGTAAGTCCTACAGCAGGGGTTCTCAAATCTGGCACTTGAGGTCCATTTTCTTGAAGATTTTAGCTACAACCCTAATCAAACACACCTGAACAAGCTAATAGAGGTCTTCAGGATCACTAGTTACAGGCAGGCAGGTTTGATCAAGGTTGGAGCTAAACCTTTGCAGGAAAGAGGACCTCAAGGGCCAAGGTTGAGAACCACTGTTAAATGAATTTTCTCTGCTTTGGAGTGGGTGGTAGATTAACAATAACAAGGTGTAGCAAGGCAATGCAATGCATTTAGTTTTGGCATGCACTTGACCAGCTATTTGTGATTATGGCAAGACTCATTTTCATAATTGTGATACCATTTAAAAGCGGCAGTGATTCACTAGTGGACTTGGGATCAGTCGGTAAGACAATAAAGATACTACTGGATTTTATAGTCAAAGAAGACAAAAAGATTTCTTGTGTATTTGTAAAAATAACATTAAAATGCATACCCAGAATGCCCAGGCAGTTTGACTGAGCTTCATAAGCTATTCGTCATTCAGTGCCAATCTGAAGAGTGTGATGTTTCAGCACTCTGGACAGAGATTTTTTTTGTGCTTTAAACCCGTAATCCTGACCAGTAACCTTTTGTAACTTTTTTCATAAATCTCTTCTGGTATCTGGTGCCTCACATGCACCAAATCTCTCTTTATAGCTAGTATAATCAGTCCTGTGAATTGACAATTCACAAATTCATGCAATTTTGCACTATTCATTGAGCAGTTCTCAATGAAACTAAGGTCATGGCATCAACATGCCAAACACATGATTGTGATTGGTTAATGGGAAAATGCAAGGGGTGTGGCCTCACTTAAGACACATGGATTTTTCCTTTGTAAACTTTTCCTCAGACTTACTGTTTATCAGGAATCAGCAGCATGAACATACTAAGCCCGATATGCATCCTAGATTGCAGACAATTGCCAAAAAGACTCCTGAAAGTCTGAGAGGGAGGACAAAAAAAATTAAAATGCAAGGTAAAGCCTCTCCCACCCACGGCAAAAGTGAAAAAGAGTGAAAGGAAGAGAAAGAGAGGGAGAGAAAAGACACATTAACCAACCACACCAAAGATTACGCCGCCCTGAACAGGCAATCCACTGATGCCAATCAGACCCCTCGGATATCTTCCATATCTAAACAGGCACTCTGCTTCACTGAGTTCTGCTTACATTTGCCCATTCATTCATCTATTCTGAGCTAACCTATGTTTTTTCGGTGCATTTCTAAGCCTACAGCTAAGGTTTGTGAAATGCATTAACATTTAACATTAGTTTGTATGCAAATTAACTACAGGACAAGAAATGATACAGCATCCCTCAGTTACACTGCAGCTCAAAATGTTTTGTTTTTACCTGTGAGGTTTTACGTGCGTAGGTGTAACAAGGGGAGGCACACAGGCACCTGAAACCTGACTCCTGAGCTTTATCTGTGTACACTACACACAGGCTGATTGTTGTAGGAACTCTGCGATCATCGTTCAGTCAATGTTTATATCATATCCTGTGCAGATTCCGCTCTATTGCTTATACAAGACAAGAGACTCCTACAGACAACCTCTGATAGTTTGCCCCTTGCAACAATTTGTGGCGTGTGTTGTGTACACAAATGAAACTGTTTCCTACAAGTAGTCAGAGAGCCTGTGAACTTTGCAGGCCCGCTCTCTACGCAGTGAGAGGAATGAGGTAGTCTAGCACTGTAAGTTTAACAATCCTTGCATTCTTCAAATCGGAATGTTAAAAAACCTTTGTCTCAACCTGTAAAACCATTCCCAGAAACTGTATGCCACCGAGGGTGATTTCACTAATCCCCACTGTATTGTTAGTCTATCTAGATCTTGGTTTGCTGGAATATGCCTTGTAGATGATGTGAATATATGCAAAATGTTTAAACATGGTTTTTGACTAAAACTACCACATACCTTTTCGTGAACAAGATCTTTTCCTTCCTCATACATTCTCCGCTTAGCATCAGTAATTCTATCTTTTGTAATGGATGATTGCACTCTTCAAATTTGTCACCAGTTGGACTAAGTAAATCAACAATGAGTCATCAAACAGTCTACTTTCATAATTACCTTAGGCTAAGATTCCTAAAAGGAACCTAGGTGCCTAAACAATCCCAAAGGTATTGACTTGTTGATTTTTCCTCCCACTTCAGGTCTTGGAGAAGAGCATGCGTTTAGAGTGTAAATGTCACGGTGTATCTGGATCCTGCACCACCAAGACTTGCTGGACCACTCTCCCAAAGTTCCGGCAGTTGGGTTACATCCTCAAGGAGAAGTATAACCACGCCGTACATGTGGAACCGGTCCGAGCCAGTCGGAACAAGAGACCTACATTTCTGAAGGTTAAAAAGCCTTACTCGTACCGGAAGCCCATGGACACGGATTTGGTGTACATCGAGAAGTCGCCCAACTATTGCGAGGCAGATTCCATGACGGGTAGCATGGGAACCCAGGGCAGGATCTGCAACAAGACTGCACAGCAGGCCAATGGCTGCGACCTCATGTGCTGCGGCCGAGGATATAACACACACCAGTACTCACGCGTGTGGCAGTGCAACTGCAAGTTTCTTTGGTGTTGCTACGTCAAGTGCAACACCTGTAGTGAACGGACAGAAGTGTACACGTGCAAGTGAAATATTTTTTGCTGGGGAATTGATACACACCTGTGACTAGTGCGGTAGAGGGTCTACAAGTGACACAACCGGATGGCCACTGCTATGGGTTCCAGGTATTGAGAGGAAAGAGCAATTTGCACTGGAAATCGTGGGTCTGGTGGAGTCTAGACGGAGTAATTGTATGCAATGCATGCAGCTTTGCTCCAGAGTTCTGATGAGGGCTTCGGTGTTGGTACCTGTAGACACCTTTCTGTTCCAGTACTGAGCAACAGAGCGAAGTAGCCTGCAAAGGCTTGATCTGTAGACCGTGAGAAAGATGTGGGGTGTGATTATTGAGGGCGTTCTGCTCAGTAGACAGCACAGAAGGTATTTCTGAGGAACTTTTTTGGCCTGAGTGATTGATATAACAAATCTTACAACATAAAAAACTGTAAATGGACACAACAGTGATATTTAGCTTTTTATTTAGAGAAAATGGCTAATGTTAATTTATTTAATAAGGAAACTACTGATTTTTCTCATTGTGTTTACTAACTTGGATTTAGCTCTTCTCCTGTTTAATATTGTGTGCTTTGGATAGAAATAAACTGACCAACTTTTACACTGTACATCATGTGCTTTAGCTTAGGGATGAACCAACGACAATGCACAATACAAAAAAAGTGCACTGCACTCAAGGTGTAATTACAAGTCTCTGAAAGAGGAGACTCTACTGTCTTTAATGTATCATTGTAAGGCTTTTTGCTTCTATTTTCCCATCTCCTTAAGTGTCAACCCTTGCACATATATTCCTATGTACAATTACACACTGGAATTGGGCATCGTGTTTGAAGGCTCATTCCTTCCAAAGTGAATAACTCTGTTTTTAACATTGGTCCACAAGAACATTTGTCTTAAAATTGGAATAGTCCAATTAAAATAAGCGAATTTAAATGGGATCTAAATTCTACCCACTTAAACTTTGAGACCTCATTTGACACAAAGCTTTATGCTAATGAGGCCACAAGCTTCCCTCGCTTTTGGCTAATATTTGCTCTGTTAGAAAGAGAAAGAGAGAGAATCAGTAATTAATTCACTTTTCGAATGGAATAGCCTCAATACAGATGCCCCACCTGCTACTGATGTGGAATGTTGAGATCAGATAACCAGTTCTATTAATGTTATATATTATAGGTAATATAACACTTTTTGCTGCTAGTTTTGTTTTGTTCTGCAACTGTAGTTAGTACTAGTAGTATTTTGTGTGTTGTGACCAAATGTGGTTGTCCAGACAGATTGTCCCTGTGTTGATATATATTTTGTAAGAGATTATTTTTATATTTTATTTATTTTGTGTAAAGGAAAAACCCACTACCGATGTCCTTTAGATGGACAGAAATTAGAGAGATAAGCTAGAAACAGTGTGATTGTGTCACGGTACCAGCTTGAGCAGTTTATTGTAATCTACATCTCAATGAAGTATCACTCATGGTGATGTAGTTGCCAAGTACGTAATAATGAAAAAAAAAGACTGCATATAACAATACGATCATACTGGCGTTCGAACATGAAAACTTTCAAACGTAGCATTTTCATGACAAAGGTCCTGGATGTGGGATCAGTAAGGGAAACTGTTATTAAATAATCCTGGGGCAAAACTCTCTGGTACTGACAAAAATTCATGACTGAGGGTTTTTACCAAAGAACATCTGAATTTGAGCTTGGCTTTTTGTCAAGAGCTTAAGAGCTGGATGGCATTGATGTAATAATTATTTTACAAGAATCTGTGATTTCAACAGATGTTTTGCCAAATTAATTGTACTTCATTATTGTGTCATCATGTGTCCAACAGTGTTAATAAATATTTCCTTGGCTTCTACCATTTTTTTTTTTTTTTTAATGGGGACACAACAGTTTCCAAGGCATACTTTTTATTTATTTTACAGGGTTAACTCTAGTTAGTCAAATAAAAACTACCTAAACTAAATGACCTGTTTGTCAGAATCATCACATTTCCCATACCATCTCTCAGCCTTACATCTTACAACCAAACAGAGTCATCACTAGGCTTGACAGTCCCTCAAATTAGTAAAGCAGTAGCAAGTGGCAAAACATACATTGCACTTAACTTATGGTCGACTACTGGTTCTGACAATTTTACTACATGGATGACCGCAGGGCAGGGAGGAAGCTAACGAAAGTACTTGCATGTTAATGGTAGGGCTGGTGTAGTGCTTTAATTGATGAGTAGCAGCGAGGAGGGTGTCACAGCAATGGGCCGATAGAAGGGGGGTAAGACGGGTGATGGATTACTCTGACATCTGCTTCATTCACTTCCCAGCGCCATCACCACAACAACGCCTCTGTGGCCCCCAAAAATGCTATCCGGTCTCCCTGAGAAGCAGGCCTGCCCATTAGCGAAATGTTAACTATGCAAAATCCAGCTAACTTTTGGATGCTATTTATTTTGTCCCCCCCTAAAGGCGATAGGGATGGCAAAAAGAGAGGCTTTGCCATTGTGAAGGATGATGTCAAGAGGAATTTCAATCCAAAAGTTAAAAAAGATCTTAGCATCACCCCTTGAATAATCGCCACAAAACGCTCCTTTGAGAATCGGATGAAAACTCATCAATAGGCAGCAGTGTGAAAAGGCAGCTGGCCAAACAGCCTTGGTTAAAGTAACATTGACACCCAGTCACCATGAGCTGAATCACAATATTGTGTGGGTTTGAAAAACATTTTGGATGTTACTCTCTTTGGCTCAGGCTCGTGCTTCTTTTCCACATTCTGAATGGCATGACGTCGGAGAGCTTAACACTTGTAGATGGAGGAGACAAGAAATGTTAGAAGAACAATTAAGGGGAGACAAATTCCACATCTAGTTGCCTCCGTTTGTTACGCCTTCACTTTCCCTTCACAATGAAGCCATTTAATTAACAGAAACTCTCTGTGAAAACTTTAGTCTCAGAGTGGAGTTTTCTTGTCGTTGCACCAACGTGTCGCCCCCGCCATTATGTTATCATGCCTGCTTAATTTCAGGTGTGCAGGGATCAAAATATCAACTTTTACGCAATGCGTTCGTGCTGCAGTTGAGCGTGTTAGCCACCTGTTAGGGTGCATTGCGAGAAACTGTAAGCCAGGTGTTCGGCATGATGGCAGAACGTTGACTATGTACCTTACCCTCAATCTGACTGCACTTGGGTTTACTATCATGCTGTCTGCCAGCAACTGTTAATGCCAAGAGGCTATCATTGAAAGGCTAATTAAGATTCACGCAATGTTTTCCTATAAACTGTGCTGTTTCGCTGCCAAACCATTCATCGTTTAACGTCAACGCCTGTCTAGCAGGGTGATGGTTGTGAACTGAGACTTCCCCAGCTAACATGCGTTTTTATGGGCCACTTTGGGCGCACCTGTGCACACCTGGAATTCAACAGAAGCCTTTGATTTATAGCTGCCTGCTTGTCTACTTGAAGCTACTGCTGGAGCGATGCAGGGAACGGGCCACAGAAGACTGGTAATGTCCACAAGAAATTTCCTGGCCTAGCAACTACGTCAACTTCAGATGTCATGATGGCCATTGTGCCATCACATCTTTAACCCTATAAAGCTTCCTGTATTTAATATGAAAATTTATAAGGCCTCTTAATTATCAACATCATCAAAACTTTGCTGAAAAACCTGTTGTATACAATCTGCTACATGCCTTCTGCATCTGATTAATAGTTTATAGTTTTTAGCAGTTAAAAAGCCTTGTAGTATAACAACAAAAATAATTTGAAATTCTAATGGTACACGTTTCTTTTTGCTGTGAAATCTCTACTGATTTCTTAAAAAGTATATAAGAATACATTTTATATTGTTAGTAAGTTTCAAGATGAACATTTACTGGACTGAAGCAACTTAGGTTTACTTGATTATCCATGCATCATGTTTTAGAAAAATCATGTTAAAATATATTAAATATGACACATCAGGCTTTTGAAGAATATTTATTTTATCTCTCAATCATTGTATTCCATTGCATTATATGTTTTGCCCCACAATAAAAACTACAGAGCTTTAATCGGAAAACTAAGCATTTAAATATCAACTTACTAAGAAATATTATTGGGAGGCACAACTGATAATTTGGAGTGACAACTGATATTTATGCGTATTTATCTAAGCATTCTGCAACACCATTATAAAAAATCTCAAAGATTTACAATTCAAAATATTAGAATATCATCTTACTTTCTGACCATAAATATAAGCAATTGCACCAAATTGCATATTTTTGTTCCGTTTGGGCTTCTAAATAAGAGAGTTGTTTTCTTCCTCCTTGAGTATTAGCTCCATATTTTCCTATGTTAAGCCATCAAAGCCTGATGTATCAAGTACGATACTCAAAAAACACATTTGCAAACATTTTTGTCTAAAGGTTTAATAAACTGTTCCATTTCCATTATTTATATATATCAGGCTTTACTGGGTTAAATCACTTTAGGATCAGTGAGAAACACTGGTGACTTCATTGAGGTGAGATTAGCTTAAGGTAAGAGATGACTTCATTTTGGTGAAGATGAGCTGCTAATTCAGTGTAGGTTACGAAGTAGCTGTGCGTCATTCTTTTATTGGGCCTAAATAAATGCCTGCCCACTTTTCACAAGATGGAACAAGTCTGAAAACTGCCATTACTCCCCTTACCATATTAAAATACATAAGTCATGCATAGAGTAATAACTTTTCTTTAAAATTATGTTACAGCACAATCATACACGCAGCACAGCCGGTATTATTGAGAATAAACTTTCAAAGAACTGATGACTCCAATTCTACTCTTTAGATATCAAACATAAATCAGGGCACAGAGCAACACTCTTAATGTTCCACTGGCACACTTATAATTTGCCAGTGGCATCCATTCATTTACAGTGGGTACGGAAAGTATTCAGACCCCCTTCAATTTTTCACTCTTTGTTATATTGCAGCCATTTGCTAAAATCATTTAAGTTAATTTTTTTTCCTCATTAATGTACACACAGCACCCCATATTGACAGAAAAACACAGAATCGTTGACATTTTTGCAGATTTATTAAAAAAGAAAAACTGAAAAAATTGAAGGGGGTCTGAATACTTTCCGTACCCACTGTATGTTTGTGTGAGTGCCAGTGGAGCAACCCTGTATATAGCGCAGCACAAAAACTTGCATGAAATTACAGGTGGAATAGTTCATCCAAAAAATACAAATTTGAAGACTCTGCTAGTCTTTCTAATCGAGGCAATTACAATGACTGAAGACTAAAGCTCTGCAAAGCAAAATATACAAAAGCGCCATTAAAGTATCATAAAGGTGGTCCATAAAACTTACAAATGTGATAATAAAAATGCTTGAACTTATTGTGTGATGCTTGTCAGAATTTGAATACTCAGAAGCAGTTAATTTCTATTTACTTCTTGATCAGCTATAATTAATGTCTTACAGATAGCCTTCTGGTATATAATGCTTGACCATACAACTAATCCTTCAGTGACTCTAATCCTGTTGATGTGGTTATTACAGATCTGACACTGTGCATTAGGATTCTTTGATTCTTTTCTTTGTGCACAGCACAACATTGAGTATAGGAAACAATCTATGTATAGGAAACAATCTATGGTTGCTCAACAGGTGCACAACCATTCATTTCTATAGTAATTAGGGGGGGAAACAGTATTAGGGTGTCATATAGCCTTTAATTTCAAGAAGAACTTGACAAAAGGACATATAGAAAAGTCATCAAATTATAGAAAAGACATCAAATTATGTCTCGTATCGGAGCCTGAGGGACAAAGGCAACTCGTGGTATTTTCACAAAGGATTAGTGGTCTTACTGTTGACTTCCTTTGTGAAGAGAACTGCAAACATATATGTGTAGAATCGAGATTGCTCCTCAAACATAATACGACTTTTATTTTACATATGCGTGCCGGAGTATCACAGTCCTTTGTATGACTTCTTTTTACATGTCACATGAGACAAAGATGGTTACAATCTATATATCTCACCTCTATGGAACCACAACATAAGATGTTTGGTATAATAACAGAAGATTAAAGTTAAACCTGTGATCATGGATAAGAGAGAAAAAAGTATTATGCAACAGGACTCGCTTGTATATGCAAATTAGAGCAGGATCTGTCATTAAGAAATTGTTTCCATGAGTTCAAAGTGGTGAAGAACTATTATTTTGTTTTTTTTTCTTCCGTAAATCAATAGCTCACAAAAAAATAGTTTTTAGGGCCTAAGCACTTTAAGAAGTGGGTGTGGCAAAATGGCTTGATAGCGCCACCTATAAAATTTCAACAAAGTGCCCCTCGAGCTATGTTTCACATACATGTACAAAATTCGGTAGACATCTGTAACATACCAATACCTACAAAAAGTGCCCCGGTACGAAGTCCGAAACCCAACAGGAAGTCTGTTATTTAGAATTTTCTCGGCAAGTTTTGTGCCGTTTTTGCCTTCTGTGATGTTTAATTGCGAAGATCTTGAGTTTTCGTTGAAGGACGTGTCCGTGGCGGCCTGACAAACATTGATGTTTTGCCATGAAATAGGAAGTTGTTATAATTCAGGTAGACAATGTCCGACCTGCCCCAAACATCACATGTTTGATGAGAGTCCTGCCCTGAACACATGCCCATGCACATATTTAGTTATAGACATAGCGCCATCTGCTGGCAACAGGAAGTGACATGTTTTACGCTGTAACATACTCCTCCTAGAGATTGAATTACATAAACATTATAATTGGTCAGTCTAATCCAAAGGCCTTTGAGATGTTAAATTGCGAAGATCTTAAGTTTTCATTTGTGGCGGCCTGACAAAGTTCGATGTTTTGCCATGGAATAAGATGATGTTGTAACTCAGCCATACAATGTCCTATCTGCTCCAAACTTCACACGTTCGATAAGAGGCCTGGCTTGAATACATCTGAATACACTGGCAACAGGAAATGGCTTGTTTTGCACTAACTTAAACAAACAATGTCCAATCTGCACGAAACTTCACATGTTTGGTAAGAGTCCTGGCCTGAAGACATCTAAAGACCAATATTCAGTTATAATCATAGCATCACCTGTTGACAACAGGATATGTCATGCTTTACACTAACTCAAACATAGCATGTTCAATCTGCACCAAACTTCACATGTTTGATATAAGTCCTGGCCTGAAGACATCTACATGCCAATATTCAGTTATAGGCACAGCACCACCAGCTGGCAGCAGGAAGTTTGGCACAAGTAAATTACTTTTGGCATATTCCTCCTATATTCACCACTTTAAATGCATATTGCTCACTGTTCGCTGTCTTCCTAAAGTAGGGTGAACATACGGGCCATTTTTACAGGACGCATCCTTGCCAGGATTTCTATATTGCCTAAAATATCCAGGTTTTGGCTGTTTGCACTGTGCAGATCGATCGTTGTATGACATTCACGAGAGCTATAGAGAGCAGAGCAGACGGCTCCTTATGCTTTCGAATCACTCTTGCGGTACTTTGGTGTCATTCAATTATTGGTGAGCAGCAACGCTTCAAGTCGAACGAACAAACAAACACGTGCGCGTATTTGCATCGCTTTGATCGTTCTCTGTAGAGCACGCCTTCTCACGCGCCACGATTGGTCGATTATATACAATACCTGCATGTTATTGGTCAAACTACTTTGGATGTTTTAGGCAATATAAAAATCCTGGCCAGGACGTGTCCCGTATGAACGGCACATATGGCCACCCTATCCTAAAGCCACCGGGTGGTGGTGAGCCCAGATGTGAGGGCCCTTTCAACGCTGCTTGCATCTTTAATTTTTTTTTTATAATTTGCTCACCCTCATGTTGTTCCAAACCTAAGGTGCATTTCCTGTACAACAACAAAACTTGCTGTTTATGTACAATAATACAATGCATCAATGGAGAAACTAGCAAGTCATACATTTTTCGCAAAAATGTAGGAACTTGCTTGTGCGTCCATTGTTTAAATGTTGATTAGAACTGTTGGCTTCATACAAGTGGTGGAGTGATAACTGCCAATTAACAGGTTTGAGATCAAATTAATGTCACTGATGTAAATAACAAACATGGCATCTGAGAACTATTTTTTGCTATTTTTATTCTCCGTTGTTTTGCTTCTTTTCCAGTTGTCTGATCTGTTTAAGTCCAAGTCATACTAATAAGAAACTACATTATGCTTCTAACCACAGGTTAAGAGCTGTAGTTCCAACTTTCTGATGCTGTTTGTAAATGATTGTTGGAACTATGGTTCTGGGAAACATAAGGGCTTTTCACACTTGAAATTGTTAACCCTGGGTCATCCTAAACCCCGGATAAACGGAATCCTGGGTTATCTGTAATCACGTTTCACACTCATACTATACCTGCTCCGGAGATTTCGGGGTTTCATAACCCCGGGTAAAAAGCGATGCTAACACCTCTTTCAAATTACAGGTGTGAAACGTTTCTTTACCCGGGGTTAAAAGCGGTGTTTAGAACGACGATAACCCGGAGTTAAGTGCAGTGTGAAAAGCCTAATAGAATCTTTGAACTATGTTGGTAATGACTGAACCTGTGTATGACTTCATTTTTTTTATTGCTAACTATTCCGTTTAACATAGGAAACATTTCATTTAGTGAATCAGAAGTGAACTAAAATTGAAGAGAAATTGTGCCAAGGAATTGCCTTACCCAACCTGTAAATATGGTTAACAATATTCCAGCATTTAAATTACTAATCCTCAATACAAAATAGTCTCTTTATTTTGTGTGTGAGTGTGTGTTTTGGTGTATGTTTATTTGGAGGTTTGGGTGGTGGAGGGGATTTGGACTTTCACTTAAGACACATTCCAACGGTTGTGAGTTGTGTTGAGTTTTGAATGAGGCGTACGACACAGGAGGTCCCACGAGGCTTTACAAAGAAGCTGATCGCTCATGTTGCTATAGGAAATACCATCAAACTGCTCTTAATTACAGATCTCCCTCCCTGCTGGCCTCTCCTCATCATGTGTGGCATGTGTCTAAAATTACACTCCCTGTATAATGTCTTCCCAGACCTGTGCCAGCTTGTAACTCAACCCAATTTGTGGAATATAGAGCAACAATATTGGTGGGATATTTAAAGCGCACAGCCCAGGTGGATGTAGGTTTTTGTACATTAAAAGGCTGAAGTGCGCTTCTTTGCTTCATCCCTTTAGATGTGTAAAGAATGTGTTAATGACTCCAGTCAAAGACGACCTGAGC
This sequence comes from Sinocyclocheilus anshuiensis, assembly GCF_001515605.1. NCBI lineage: Eukaryota > Metazoa > Chordata > Actinopteri > Cypriniformes > Cyprinidae > Sinocyclocheilus > Sinocyclocheilus anshuiensis. Next base: position 2,691,617 of record NW_015542345.1, read on the forward strand.
ACTGGAGGCCAAACGACTAAGAAGGATGTGAATACATCAGCACGGGAGCAGTTCCAACTTAATGCGGTGAAAACTGTAATTTTCAGAGAAAGGAACAGAAATAATAGCAGGATTATGGCGGTAAAGCAGCCATGTCCGTGGCCTAAAGCACAGGGATAAGTGTACATTTGCTCTTTCCGTGCCTCAAGTTCTAAACAGAGGAGGATGTTGGTTGCTTTTATTGGGGTTTTGTGTGAATCACTTTTATCTACATGTTTGTATGATTTAAAGGTGTTTGATTGCTGCTTGTGGTATATGAAATGAATAGATAAATGGGCGGTTGCAATGTTTCCTTTCTTAATATTTGGAAATGAGATTTGAGATCAGATTCAAATAGATTATCATCAAAGTCATACTATAGTTGTGCCATAAACCTTAATAAGTCTAAATAAGCATTACAATAATATTGATAGTGTCAGAATAAGAATGTGGGGGAGAAATGGCGAAGGCGAAGCATGAATAATTGTAAGGTGTCAGCTTTCTGTTACTGGTCAAATTAGAATTATTAATTCACTCTTTTTCATCACCTCTACAAGAGCACAGTTAGTGAAAGGAATGTAGTCGATCATCTCTGATGGTCTCCTTGAAAGAAGAAATAAAAACATTAGGACTGTAATGACAGCGTAAACCATTGCAAGCCTGTATTTTGAACCGTTTGATGACAGATGAACTCTGCATCACTCATAACAATTGAGTCAGCCGTAAAAGGTATTCAATGACAAATGCAAGAGAAATCACTTCATTATTCACATCAATAGCTATACTACGGTACTTCAGGTGTTTTATGGTTACTGTACATTGCTTTCAAAATATACTCATTCCAGAGTAACATTTCTTGGCTTATTCCAAGATTTCGCTTTTTCCAATGAGAATTCAGATTTAGTGCATCTCCAATAAAAGCATTATGACAAAATATACAGCTAAAGATGATCACTTTATAGCATACTTTGAGATGAGAAGCCCCAAAGCAAAAAGCTTAATTATTCCTCTTAACAAATTCATACAATAATTGCTATTTAAGAATCACCTACAATTCACCCTAGTTCAAGGCCAAGTGTTTGATTTCAATGCCAAAGGCACCAGTCTAACCCGAGTCCTGCATGATAAGTATGGCAAGCCAAGACTTTCTAGGCCCAGAGGGCTTCAAGGGACTTTTGCTGCCCTCTTTTCGGTACACCCCCCAGACCACCACACCCCAGAGATTTAAGAGCGTTCAGGAAACATGAGCAATGTTTTCCTCTTTGAGTTATGTGACCTACCTGGCTCTGGGGCTTACTTGTTCGATATGTCTGAACTCTGACTAGTCATATTTCATAGTACAGTAATGACTCTGGTTATACTAGACTTTGGTGACTAAAGGGTCTCAATACTCTGCGTTCCACAACCGTATAACCTAAGTTATACAATTTATGGATGACAATTCAATAATGATGTTTTCCAAAAGAACGTCTCTACCTTTAATCCCTTAAAATGCTTATGATTGCAGTGTTTGCTCACTAAGACAAAGAAAACCTCGGAGCGAGGCTTATTGAGAACTTAACGCATCATCAACTCTGGCTTGAAATGTGTCTCATCATGCATGTCTACTGAGAAACAAGAACAAGTACACATGACAAATTCCATCATTGCATAATACTTCTGTGACTCTTCAAACTGCTTGGATGTTCTTTCCATTAGCAGAAGATTTCTTTTCCCCATTTTTTCCAAGTAAGCTGCCGTTTTATGTAGGACACTTGGATCATTTATTGATTGTCAAATATGGATTCTGGATCAGTGATAAAAACCACTGCCTTCCATCTACTAGTTCAGTACGAGGTCACCTTTATGACACTGAGAAGTGAGGTGAATAACATAATGACTCTGACTACGTGGCTTAGTAATTTCAACTGGCAACACCAGCTGAGTACTGTTTCAATGAACTCACAGATCTGTCAAGCTCCTTCCAGAAAACAAGTTTGAACAAGCAACAAGATGCAGATTCTTCAGGGCAAAGAGTTTGGCTCAACTGCATGATTTCAAGGAGTGGCAACCTTTTGCGTTCATACTATTGCAGCCATAGACAAGAATACAGACAGATTATATGTATGTAATGTATATCACAAGGTCTCCAACATCGTTTGGTGGATATCAGGTAAATGAGCGGCTCTTTCAAGAAACAACAATACTGACAAGCTGAATTTTTGGCATAGGTGACACACTTGGCAATGACCTTTGAACTTGTCTGTTTGATGTTCTGACAACTTTGGCACAGCAAGAAAGAGAGTGTAAGGGATCGGACCCAGTTTTGAAGTGTTATGATAAAATTGCTCAGGTTGCACAAGCAAAGTAATTGTGTAGACTAGAGATACTATGACACAATGAACAAGCCGATTTTAGCCCAATATCAAGTAGCTGATCTTAACTTTTTTAGCTGTGCATTATTAGTTTCTTATATTTGTGAGAATTTAGCATTATCTGAATATAAATACAATTGTGTTACTAAAGAAAAACCCCAAAAGGAACTAACCTCTTCAAGGATTTCTTAGAAAGATATTTCGTGTACCACATGAAGTCATCATGATGGTCCTGGCCTGGTATATCAGTGCACCTGGCAATGGAGCAAGTTTAAGCAAACAGATGTGGGAAGCAAGTTCATATTTCTGAGGCAAAGGAAAATAAAACTGTTTCCCTCTACCCCTATCCAAGTGGTGCATTCCCCTTTCCCAGGGTTGCCTCATGTTGCTTGTTGCTGTCCCCCACTATCATTGTTTGGACAGCTTGGTCAGCTTCTTCAAGGATGGAAAGTTGATATTTAGATTGAAACCTTTGATTCACCATTTGCTGGAACAGTTAGATCTCCACTTGGAGGAGGCCTTCAAATATTAAGCATCTATAGAATAAAGTGCTTAGAATATAATTTCAAAATAAAATGAATATATAAACTGTTTTTTGTAGATGCTGCATTTAACTGTTACCACTTACAGGATTGTTTGTGCATTGCGCTCTCCTACTTTTAATGAATTAAATGTATGTGATGGATGCCTTTGGTTGCAGCGTCACCTTTTACTGTTTTTCAGCCTCTTGCACCGTAAGTGCTGCATTTTTGATGCTACATCAAATTTGAAACATTTAAAAATGTGTCCTGAGATTCCTGTATTCTGCTCCATTCCACTGTTTATGAACACCAGAATTTGTTCCATGTGATTGGCCCATAATGCTACAATTTTCCTTGTCAGTTCTGCATGCTCAGGTTAGTTGAGTAACAGAGCTTCATGAAGCTCCACTGGCTGCCTCCACAGTTCAGCGCTGGGTCAGAGGAGACTGTGTACATGTCCTTTTCTCTTCAGAAAAACACAGCTGGGCAGCCTGTGCTGATGTCAGATGGAGACACAAGGAGAGAGATGTTAATTAAATTACTCTTCCTGCACTGGCTGACTAATGTGGAATTAAATGGTGGGAGAAGACGACATTCTACTCACCAGTTCTAGTGTTCATGTTTAATACTTCAATAAAACAAAGAATTGAATCTAAAAGTAATCAAAAAGTAGTCAGAATACATTACCTAATATGTGTAATCCAACAGATTACCTTACAAACTATAATTTCCATCATCAGTTTGTAATCAGTAACGGACTACAATTTGTAAGTAATATACCCAGCACTGCCGATAAACATATTGAGTGAGGGAAATGGTATTCACCAGTTTGCCCCTCAGTGAGCATCTCTGTTCAGATCACATCCTGGCAAGAGAAATCAGGAGCAGCCAGTACAGACCTGTTCCACAGAAATATACCTTCATCTTATGTCATGTAAGTGTAACACTGTGCTGGAAAGTCTGCTGGGGTCCTGGGGGCCACTCTCCCATTCAGCAAACAATCACTGGCAGCTAATAAAGGAGGTATTTGTGTGATATGTCAGAGGTTTGTGTGAGGCTTAGATGGAATGAGATGGTGTGGGGAGATAGCATTCACGGCCTCTCCAGGAGGGGAAACATATACTATTATTACCAGAAGCCATTGTCACAGCGAGCTCTTTGAAATAAAATGTGGCATGGCACTGTCAGTCGATACTTGTGCGATCAAAACCCACAATAATTCGCAGCTCCTCAGGAACATTGATCTCCAGTTACTGGAGGAACGGCTACATAACTCTTAGCTATTCATAGTCACCCTGTTTGTACAGTGTTGCCAACTTAGCAATTTTGCTGCTAGATTTAGCAACGTTTCTTTTTCAAAAAGCACAAATTTTGCCATTTTTTAAATATATTTGGCAAGTTTTGAAAAGACTCAAACAATAAAAAGGCATGCGTTTTCCTTGTAAATTACACAAAAAGAGGAAACAATTGAACAGCTAGCCAGCCAAGCAGAACATCAGCTTGGAGAGAGTTGGAGAGAAGTGCCAACTCATTATATGTGAATTAAGTTGCTAGTTGCAATTGTTCAATAATAATTATTAATGCTACACTTTGTGTTATTAGCTTGTACCTGTAACTGTTGATAAGTATATAAACTAACCACAATACACTGCTTAAAACTACAATTGTTCAGAATGTGTACAGTAGTTTTACTAGTTAATAAGAAATGTAATAGTTCAAAAATGTGTAAATGTTCAAGAATTCAATGTTGTATTTAAAAAGAAAAATATCTGATCATAAAATATCTGAACATGTGTTGTGTTTCCATTACTTTTACAAAAAAATCTAAATGAACATATTTAAAAAAAAAAAAAATTTGTGAGATGTCCAATAATTTTTTTTTAATTAAATGCTTAGAAAACGAGAGATGGCCAGTGAATTTGAGTATTTTTGACTGTGTATCCTACACAATGATGCAATTTTGCATTGTGGTCATGTAATGACTTCACTGCGCAATTAAATCAATGTCATTTAGCAACTTTTAGCAACAAGTCAACCTGCATTTGACGTCACCTGAATTTTCTGATAATAATAAAAAAGAAACATAATAATAATAATAATAATAATAATAATAATAATTCCCTTGCTACAAGGTTAGATAATAATAACAGATTATTTACAAAAGTTTATCCATAAAAAGATTGTTTATAAAAAATATAGTAACAGAACTTGTTTAATTTAAGGGTCAGAAAGAGGGTAGAAAATGGTCATGTACTGTAAGTGGACTTAAGGAGAAAAAAACTGCTACAAAAATGCTAAAAAAGTGCAGAATATGTCCTAAAGACATTCAGATTGAAGCAATTAATAGAATAAATATCAGATATGACATGGATGGGATTTATAAATCCCATTGCACCTTCTGTTATTTTATGAACATGACTTTAGTGACACAAATATTTATGAGAAGAAATAATTTCCTCTGTATGTCTGTCTCTAAGACTTTGGGGCTAGTCTACACATGATTAAAAAAACACTATTTGTTAATCTCCAAAATATGGACACACATAAGCTGTTTTACTTTCACTTCCCTGTAGTGTATCCTGAAGCTACAGACTTATTAAAGCCATTTATCATCCCAACCAGCCGGAGATGGTAAGGGTGGTGATGGTTTTAGGATTGCCCTAAAATATTATGTGGTTTTGAACATAATTTTTATTCCACAAGCGACCAGCACTGACATTTGTTGTGATTATTGTCTGATGAATTATGTTTTGCTGTGACAACCGGTTATAGTATACGTTTGTTCTTATCACAAACATCTTGGCAAGTCAATATAAATGGTAAAAACTGGTTTAGCAAATGCATTACCTATATTTCAGTTAAAACCTTACAAACCTGCACTGTACAAAGAGATTTTATAAATTTCTAAATGTTCAAGGGATTACATGGCTAGACTGACATGGGCTAGCTGTTTCTGGTACAAAACTGACCCTTCACAGGGAGCTTGATTGACAGGTGAGCTGACCAATCATAACACCAAATCCACCATTTTGTCATCAAACAAATCAGACAGGAGAGTAGATTAACGTTGGTGGACTTAAACGTGAAAAATGGCATGTATTGACGTCTTTCCAAGGTTGAAATAAAATACCTTCTGATGTTCATTGATGTTTATTTTGTGCTTTCAAGCTGCAGTCTGTAAGGTTTGCCTCTTTGTCGCCATCTCTGTTTGAAATCTGCAATTACAGTTATTTGTGGATTTATCATCTTTATGTGGGTTGTGCATCGGCATGGCTCCTCAGTGCAGATGAATGGTTTGAGGAGTATGTGTGGCTGTCAGTCACTGCACCGGTGTGGATATTCACTGTACTTCGGAATCACAGATTCTAAGTCTTGGAAGTATGACCCAAATAAGTATTTTCACAAGAAAATGTCATCTGAACGTAAGTAACAGGTTTGCCACTTTTGTTCTCACCAACTGAGAAAAAAAGCATTACAATAAATCGCGCTACCAATGGTGATTAAATCTAACGAACGCTTAGCTCATACCACATCAAAGCGTGCAAATTATTATTATTGCTATACGTTGTTCTCAAATTGTTAATGTTAACAACATCAGCATTGTGTGACTATGTGTATTTAGTGTTATTAGCTTTTGACAATGGGTGAATCTTCAGTTGTCACTGATGATTGTCATTTGGACCTTTCTGGATTACAATCCTGATGGGTGCGAAGGGTCAATTGAATCCAGACACCTTAATATTCACAATAGAGCTGTACAAGCACAACTAAAAGTAAATGTTACTGCCAGCTTTAAATGGAAAGTACCAGAATTCAGAAGGAAATAAAGAAAGTACATGTAATATAGTACACTGCACCCCTTTCATTACAGAGAAGATACTGTCTCCGAGACCACAATGTGTGTTCCAAAAGGGACATGGTGTTATTTGTCTGACCAATTCAACTACTGAACGTTCACATCTGCAACTCAACAAAGTGTAAATGAACTCATGATCTCATCACTCTGCTGATACAATTACGCCTTTTGGCAGTCACATCAGCATATTTCCAAATTAAGCAATGCTTTCCTTGGTAACTATTATACAGCTACCCTTTATTGTTTGTATGTATGTCTATGGAACAATTTGTGACTATGTTTATGGATGCAATTTAAAATTTCACGTTTATGAACAAATTTCCTGAACTATTTGATAATTGCAAAATAATTGGTCTATAGTCCTATGGGATGACTGATCCAATCCAAAACACTGACATAATCAATTTTAAGCCTTGCTTAAATTTGTCACTGGCCTCTTTGAGCTCATCATCTTCCCAAAAGCAACATCATAGTAGTCCAACCAAGTCCCAAAACCGTCAAGATGCTGAACAACAAAGCAGTGTCTGTTCGATGTCTATCCGTGTGCTTCTGTTGGGTTAGGCCCCTTTAAATGCATGTAAAGGAGGCAATAATTTTCAGACGGTCAGTCTTGCTAAGCGTGATAAAGCTGCCTGTCACATTTTTGTCCCTAACTACAACAGCTCCCATTCAGGCCTGCGTCAAGCATCTCCAGGAGTGCCACACAATCACCTCTTTCCGGCCTTCTCTGCATTCAAATGTGATCAAATCAAAAGGTGACTTTCCCTCATAGCTGGGCGGAAAAGTGGATTAGGTCAAAGCGACAGAGTTTCCCCTGAATCCTGACACTGAGACGGGACACTGAGAGGAGGCGTGTGAGAGTGAGAGTGTGTGTCCATCGGTCTATGTGGGTGTGGGAGAGAGAGAGTGAGTCAGAGAGACAAAAAGAAAGAGAGAGAGAGAGAAAAAAGAAACATGTTTGCAGCCAAACAGCAAAGGCTTGCTGCATTTGTCAGACTCCCATCGTTTCCAATGGCAGGAGGCCAACGATGGTGACCTGCTGTCTAAAGGCTCGTTGTCAGTCCAGAATCTATAATGAAGTTGATCCTATTGATCCAATCCTACTCACTTACTCTCATTTCTTTTCACAATTCACATGATGGCGTAAATGTTTTAAATATCATTTGCACTTTGTGAATAAACTAATTGTAAGGACTGGCTCTAAAACTATCTCCAGGCTTGTTTTTGGGAAAATAACTGGATCTTGGTTTAAACAAGGCACTTGAAAGTAATTGGCTGACGGCATGTTCCACCATTCATGGTGTTTTTATAAGGCAAAAAAAGGATGTGTTTTCATAAACTGCTATATGGTCTTGAAGTTTAGCTCTTGTGGTGTACTTGGTGAACCTCTTCCCAAATCTTCCATTGGTCTAATCTGACCTGGATAAAAGAAAGCAAGCCAGAGCGAATCTTAAGGCAGATACACGTAGAAATGGGAGAAAATAATTATTTGACTCAATATTAGTTTAAACCTAAACCACTGTACTTACTTTGAAAATTATTTGCTAGTTCTGCCAATGATTTGATTGTGGGGAAGTCAGTCAGGCATTATCTGTGATGTGGAGAGCGGAGGAACATTTCAAGTGTAACAGATCAATATTAGTGCACCCAGCTTTCTGCGTCGGCTAGAAAATTAGGCTGTCGCTTCTAAATGTCTTAATGTTCTAATGATCTGCTTTCCCATGTCCCCAACATCCAAGGTCTAGGGACAAGAGTGCCATCTGCAGGCTGTGTCTCCATAAGGCTTTTTCTGAAACTCGATGCGCATCCGTAAGAATCTGTTAAATTCATTCAATCTGAATAGTCATAAATAAATGATGAACTAACTTTTTGATGTGTGAATCTCAAATGATCTGAACGGTTGTAAATAAATTATGAAATAACTTTTGATGTGTTAAAAACAGAATTTTAAACTGCTGCTGTTTTGAACAGGTGGAAGGAAGCATGCTGTCAGACAGGCAATCAAGACAGGAACTGAAAGACATGTTGGGACATCAAAAGATATCAGATTTAATATGCACCATATAGGAAGATCTTTGGAGGCGTAAACATGATAATTAATGTACATGGCATGCCTCCGTCAGTGGTGCTGACAGATATAGCGTCCTTCAGAGGGTATGTGCCCTTAATTATTATTTGGCACGCACCCGACAGAACAAAATAAAAGGTCATGTAAAGTTGGTGTACGGCACTCTTAAATGTCAGTTTTTGGGGGTTTTTTTTGTAAACTGATTGTTTAGTCTTTTTGCAGCATTTAGCATACAACCAATGTCACTTTTTAAAATTGATATAAAAAGCACTAGCATATACAAAGGCATAAATCACAGAATAATCTGCTAAAATGAAACACCTAAAAGCACATGTAACATGTTACACTGCATCCCTTCCATAATGAACAAGTCTGTAAATCTGCAATGTGTTTTCTTTCCACAGAGAATACACGTGGAACATGACCGACTGATTCAACTACTGGACTTTCACATCTGTAACTCAGAAGTGTGCATTAACTAATGATCTCATGACTCTGCTGATACAATTACAGGTTTTGGCAAACACCCAGACATACTTCCAAATTTATTATGCTTTCTTTGGTTACTATTGTACCGCTTCCCAGTCACTTCCTACTGACTGACAGAATAAATGTGATGGCTTGTTTGAATTTGCCATTGGTCACACTGAGTTAATCTGCTTAGAAAAAGCAAAAATAAAATAGACCATGAAACCATCTGACATATTTTTTGTGTCATGTCCATTCTCAGTCAAAGATTTACAGTTTTCCCCATTAACTTTTTTGTTTCATCTGAATTTGTACAAATGATTTTTGCATTTAATAAAATATTTACAGTAATTTTCCATTTTATTTTAAATAAAACACTACAGGTCAAAAAGTTTGGGGTCTTTAAGGTTTTTTTTAAAGCCTCTTATGCTGACCAAGGCTTTATTTGATCCAAATAGTATAAACAGTAGTATTGTGAAATATTATTACAATTAATAACAATTGTTTTCTATTTTAATTTATATTTTTTTCCTGTAATGGCAAAGCTGAATTTTCAGCAGCCATTACTCCAGTCTTCAGTGTCAAAAGATCCTTCAGAAATTATTCTAAAATGCTGATTTGGTGCTTATTTTTTTATTAATTTTGAAAACAGCTCATTAGTAAACTAAGTAAATTAGTTTATAAACAGTTAGCAAACAGGTAATGCTTAATATTTTTGTGGAAGCCGTGATGCATTATTCAGGATTTTTGATGAATAAAAAGTTTCTTACTGACCCTAAACTTTTGAATGGTAGTGTATATCTAGTAAAGCAGCCTGTCACATCGTCACAGTTCGAGTTTACAACACAACACAAAGACTTTGAAGTCTTTGAAGTGTTAAACTTGGTGGTCTGTGGTTGTTGTTTACTGAATCCAAATCAAAGCTTTCCGCCTGGTACAGTGTCCAACGCTCACCTGTCACAGCTGTGTATACACCTGTCATCACTCCACTGTCACCTGGCTGCTCTGTACACACACACACACACACACTGCCAATTGCTGCAACACGACTATGCTCCTGAGAGGAGCAATTATATCCCTTTGGAGTGCATGAAAGGTTATTTAGCACTTACATAAACATTATATTATGAGCGTTAAGGGTACGGTTTAACAGCAGCATAAATGACCATATCCAAGTTTTTGAATGTTTTTAAATGTCTTTTAAATTGTTACATTTTTTACATTACCTAATAAAGGACCTGGGACTTAGGAATCTGTAATCTATATAAAATGTTCTTTTTCTTTTCCCTATCAATTTTGTTAATTCCAATGAATAAAAAAGTACTTTAACATCTGAAAATCTCTAGGACAATTCTTCAGATTTTAAGACTTCAAAATGCTTCTGAAGTTTACAAGGAAAAGCGCTCTCACCTGAGGGCAATTCTTTATCAGGTATACAGCAGACATCTGTGAGCAGACTACAGTTATATTGGTCTGATGGCTGACATATGTTTAAGCTGACAGTGAAAATATTTCTGCCTTGTGGACATGTATGTGACTTGAGCTTGCTCTTCAGTTAGTTTTGACATTTTGTGTTATAACTAGATGTGGAAAGCGTGAATCCCAAGAAGTATGAATTACAGGCCTGAAACTAGACATCAATAAAATCTATTCTTTACATCCTGTGCAGTAATTAGTCACCCAGATCTACGGCCGAAGATAACATCAAGGAGGTGCATGGATGTTGATAGTGTTGTAAAGAGTGAGAAGAAGATTCCTCAGACAATGGAATGTTTGCTAACAGACAAGGATATCTTAATTAAGCATGGCAGTCAACATGAAGCACTACAGGAGCAGCATTCAGCTATAGGCTGCATCGAAGCCATAGTCCTTAATGCTGAAAGACTAATGGCACTAGCTTGAACTTCCCAGCAGGTACGGTTTGTCCATCAACAGCAGAGGTAAAAGCCTGAAAACTGGATACCTGAGAGCTACACTCAATCTACTACTGCAGCAAGACATTAAAGATCTGGGTATGGGTTCGGTGGGGATAATAGCGGTGAATCTGCATCAAGTGTGAATTATCCATGTGACTAGATGATTCACACTTTCAGTCTGGCTGTATTTTTTACGAGGTACCTAAGGCTGCTGCAAACCTGCTGGAACATGGAGTTTTAATGTCATTATATCATATATCAAACGTTTTTTGTCATTATATTAAGGCTGATTAATCACCCAACTAAATTTCTCCGTAGACGTGTGATCTCTTTAAATATCAAAGGTCTCAATCAAAACATATTTACGCACTACCAAAAAAAGACGTGTGAAGTCATGGAATGAACAATTATCTCTAGATGCGCCCTTCGAAAAAAGGCACGGGGGAAAATGGGAGGTTAGGTGTTGTTGTGATGTTAGCTTAACACACCTTGAAGCAAAATATTTAGCCTCTCCATTTTCCACCAGGATTTTGTTGGCTGCGTATAGTCACGTAATTTTATTTTCCACCCTCATCACAGATAAGTCAAGCGTTTGCACTGACACTAGTCACACATTTCAGGCCATTTATCAGATTTAAGAGAGCTGTGAACAGTGAAGCACCACCCATGAATATTAGAAAATACATATTGCACGCAGTCCTCCAATATCAAAGGTTGTGATCAAAGATCATTCTTAACAGTATATCTGTCAACCTATCAGTCTTTGCACTCATGAAGTGTACATAATGGTTTCTGGTGAAGAAAAACCCCACCTGGGTTCCTTTGATTTCCATATCTGCCCAGGCCACATCATGCTGTTTTCTCATATGGAATTTCTCATAGGAATTTGGGGGAATTCAAAGGGAATTTGAAAAGACAAGTGAGTCCAGCAAACAGGTACCTCAACCACAAATATTGAGCCGAGAGGAGAAACTTAATTATGCCTTCACAAGCGTGATGGGGCCAGACAACAGGAAAATTACTGAGCAGTCTAAACCCATCATGGGTGAGCGCTACACTGGCTCAGTAGCTCATCACACAGCTGTTAGGAGCAGGACGGCACTCATTTCCTGTAGGTAGTGATGAAAGAACTGTCACTTTCTGAAGTCTCTGATCATGGAGGATAAGAGCACCATAAAAGAAGCAGGTGAAATTATGCAAAATAGATACAGGACCAAAAACGTCACCTAATGACAAGGTTTCAGTCAGAGGTCTATTGACATGTATAAAACATTACTTGAATGAAAATTTACTAATGACCTAGCGGGCATAATATATAATTATGTTAATGTTTCAGTTAAAGCGGTAACACTTTAGTATAGAGACCAATTCTCACTATTAACTAGTTGCTTATTAGCATGCCTATTATTAACGTATTGGCTGTTTATTAGTACTTATAAAGCACATATTCTGCATGACCATAATCTACATCCCTAATCCTACCCAATACCTAAATTTAACAACTACCTTACTAAGCAGCAAATTAGAAGTTTATTGAGCTTATTTAATATTTAAAGCTATCAAGTTCCTTCCAACAGTGCATGACATCACATATGTGACCCTGGACCACAAAACCAGTCTTAAGTCGCTTGGGTATATTTTTAGCAATAGCCAAAAAAACATTGTATGGGTCAAAATTATCGATTTTTCTTTTATGCCAATTTCTAATAAATCATTGGGATATTAAGTAAAGATCATGTTCCATGAAGATATTTTGTAAATTTCCTACTGTAAATATATCAAAACTTAATTTTTGATTAGTAATATGCATTGCTAAGAACTTCATTAGGACAACTTTAAAGGCGATTTTCTGATTTAGATTTTTTTGCACCCTCAGATTCCAGATTTTCTAATAGTTGTATCTCGGCCAAACATTGTCCTATCATAACAAACCATACATCAATGGAAAGCTTATTTATTCAGCTTTCAGATGATGTATAAATCCCAATTTTAAAAAACTGACCCTTATGACTGGTTTTGTGGTCCTGGGTCTCATATGGACTTAAATGCATTGCAGTTTGAGTTTAAAGTTGTCTAACAAGACTGAGATAGTAAATGTTTTTGAATGTGTGAGGGTGGCAGGTATTTGAGTGTAATGAGAGGGGGGAATGACAGTGTTTGACAGGCCTGCTTAATATCTATATTCAGGAAGTTCAACACCTGGTTTATGTCATTCATTTTCAGCACGCTGTCCACATTGGCTCTGTTTGTGTGTGTATGAATGCATATTATTACTTTGTGTGCAATTACCATGTCTTCATCTCACAGCTTCTTGTGACTAATCTCACATCGACATGCCATTACACCATCAACTTTCCATCTTTTCAGAGAGATTCTAATTGATTTAATTTCCTTAATTATAGATCATAACCTCTTACCTAATGACAGAGCAGTCTGCGTCTCTTTGAACTGAGATCACTATCACCTGACGGATGGATAATGTCTATATGCCCTGGCCTTAGGGATGCACTGCTAGACCACGTTATTCACTCTCATCAGATGGTCATCTACCCATTTACATCCTGGATTTAGTAATTACTCTTAGTGCAAAATCAGTGTGCATCTACAGGTATATAATTATATGTTGGGGAACAGCAGCATAAACAATCATTTTAAGGCATTTTTAGACAGGCATGTTGGCTTAGTCAGCATCACATCTTAAACAGAACTAACTGATTAATTGAATGCTCGTCATTCTCAGTCTCTAGCGCCTTGTTCAGACAGGCAGTTTTTTTTTTATCAAATCCAACTTAAATCCTTTTCGTTTGTAGTCTAAATAGCATAAAAACACCTGAAAACTCATTTAGAAACACAAGGCAAAACCACATCCATATATGGTATAAAACAATCAAATTGTTTTGTATACATTTAAGTATAAATATCAGTATCAATTTCATTTCAGAAGTGACAGATTTACTATGTGCACAATATTGTCTAGATACACTCTTTCACATACTTTACACATCGTTTTTTAAACACGCTTTCATTATATTACAAACTATGTTACATGCACTATGTAGTGTACAGTCAATGAGTGAATGAGTTAGTGGTTTTGGACAATGGACACAGGCTAAATTTCTAGATTTCTGTTTTCTCTTGGCATCATACTGTCACTTACATCATTACTAGAGCAACCGGTGATGATACACCTGATATCGACTACACTGTCTGAACAAAAGGATCAGATTTCATCACTTGCAAATTGTAAGGTCCACGCACTTGGCCCAAGGAAGGTAACCAATGGTGGCTGAAGGCTTCTTGCATGTTCGGTCTTTTCAGCGCGCAAAGTTATTCAATTTAAGTTCAATTGTAATCTGACTCCATTTTACTATCTAACCTGACTCCATTTTATTATGACCTCACATTTGAGTTAGAATGCCAATTATTATTGATCATTTATAGGGTAATTTATCTAAACATCTGATTATTCTATTTGTCCACACACTTCATACTATGGGCTCATTCTGGCTGCAGAATCGCCCCGAATCTTCTTGCAGTTTTCACTTAACTACCTTAAGACCAAGACAATCATCCCCCGAAATGGAGACAGAAACTAACAATTGAAATGTGCATTGATCAAGTAGAGTTAACACCTTTTGGGTCAGAAAGTAATTTGCATGAAAGACACTGGGAAACGGCACACCCTCTATAGTGAGCCAAATATCTCTAAACTCTTAGGATCTGTATCACCTTTTAGTTTACTTCTTGTAAGAATGAGACCATTGTACCAGACGCCCTACGACTATTCATATGATACCAAACATGATGGTAAATGTCACCTGCATTCATGTAGAACATTATATTCTACTATTGACCATTCTGAGTGAGCTGAGTGAAGGGAAGGATGGGTGAGGGGAAGGAAGGGGGTGAGTAGGAACCAATGCATATGTGAAGACGTTTTCCCGCATTTTCTCTCAGTGAGATGTGGAAACAGATGTCTGTATGTTAATGCACTGTGTGTGTATTGTCCGTCTCAGAAGAGCAAAGTGTCTGAGGTTCTGCAATTCTTACACAAATTAACAAAGACAGTCATTCTTAAAGTTCATATATGGAAACCAAACCAGATGTGTGAACAAAGACGTATAAAAGAGCAGTGTCCTCATCATTGCACATGATTACAAAAACGTTCCTGGGGAAAAAAACAGCCAAATGTTTCCATCTCTCACACACCAAAGGGATTTTCCTTTCTCCAGCACTGTACAGCCAACACCAAGTACTAATACTCCCACTAGCTATGATACTGATCTTCAGCTCACCCAGATTAAGACCAGCCCCTTCCGTACAACAATGTTGCCTTTATCTTTTCCATAGTGCCTGGGATATCTGAGTGTCTGTCAACAGATTCCCTTCCCCAGCCCCAACTGCAGTCAGACAGGCCTACAGGTCACTCGCTTTCTCAGGTGAGTCTCACCTGCTACTGAACTTTCCATTACCTCTCCCTCTTCTTCTCTTTTTCTCCCTGTCTTCACAAAGCAAACAGTGAATTCTACCTCTCCACCCTCAGGCGGTCATACTTCCACTGCCTAATATGTTTTTACATTAAGCTTTTAATCAAGGTGGGAGATTGTTCTGCCAACGTGCTATATAAAGAGACTCATCTCTGGAGCGGCAGTGGTATTAGATGGGTAAATCACGATCAGGAATGGATTCATCGGTTTAATGCAAGTAGACTGGAATTTAGAAAAAAAACGTCCCCTCAATCTTTAGACCAGAAATATGTACATGCAGTTTTGGTAGTATGTCAAAACCTTCAACCAATCACGTTTATCACTATGAAACTATTTCACTTGATGGCTGGCATTTCTCAGACATGCTCTGACTCAGGCTTTGGATTTGCCTTGGGGTGATGAACCATGACTTCTGCCTCTCTCAATCAGCTTTGATGTGGATTAATCAATGGAAAACCCCGTGAACAAGGACAATGCATTATTATTCAAATATCCTGACCTCTTTTTCTCTTTATCACCTTTTTTATTGCTATTTTATTAGGTTTATAGAATGATCTCGTGATAAACTAACATTCAGGTACTTCATATAGCCTATTAAATATGGATGTGCAAAATTGCAAATTTTTAATAACATAACTGCATACTTTCAAAAATGTGCACATATTGTTGGATTTTAAAATTAAACCTGTAATTTTAAAATGATTGTTATGAATTTTTAATTCTATGTGGATTTTACAGTCCAAACTGTGCTAGATTAAAGTGTGTTAAATTGTGCTATACAAAGCACCTTAAAAAAAAAAAAAAAAATTAAAATGCATAATTAAATAAATAACTGAACAGAATCATTGTCTATTGTCTATGACACACTCATGTCATTCCAAATGTATACATTTCTTTGGTAATGCTTTACTTAAAGACTTCATGTATAATGCATTATAAATAGTTATTAAAGATTATAATGCATTATAATTATTCATAACGTGCGTTGTCATACATTATATCTTGTCATAAATAATTATAACCAAATTTAAAATGCATAGTGTGTAACAATGAATTGATAAGTGTTATAATGTGTTAACTGCGGGTTAAATTTATTCATGAGATTGTACAATGCTTTAATAGGTGCATTACGAGGCATAATTACTGCATTAAAACTACTTTTATAATGCATTATACATAAAGGCTTTAAGTAAAGTGTTGCCTCTTCTTCTTTCTGTGGAACACACACACACACACACACACACACACACACACAAATATTTTGAATTATGGTGGTAACCAAACAGTTTCACTTCCTATTTAATTTCACTGTATTACTTGTCTGTACAAGGTAAGTCAATGGGAACCAAAACTGTTTGGCTACCAACATTCTTCAAAAATATCTTATTTTACGTTCCACACAAGAAAGAAAGTCATACAGGTTTTAAGTAACATGAGTGTGAGTAAATGATAACAGAATTTCCATTGCTGGTGAACTACATCTTTAACAAAACAACAACAGCAGTCATTCTTATTTAAGCAGGCAGGTGAAATTCCAGTTAGGGAACATGGCCTAAGCAATTGGGTAAACAGGTCAGTATGTACCACAAACTGGTTCCATACCTTACATCAGGCTAGAGAAGTCATATTTCTTTTATTCACTCTGCCAAACCAAGGCGCATCAAAGGGTATTTGCAATCATTGTGAACACACATCAGCCACATCAATTAGTCTCCAGTCAGACATCTCCAAATGATGATCACACAAAGTGTCATTACCTGGGAGCCAACCTGATGTGAAGCATGAAAAGGCTAATAGTTTTTGATATCTGAACACCTTTACATTCTCTGCCTCTGCACAAGATGAAAGAATGCACCTGAGCACACTTTATTGGTCAGAGGATCGGAATGAAGCCTGGAGATGAGCTAATGTGAAAACAAATTATTTCACCTCAAAGCAATTCCTAACCCTTAACTCTAAATATGGGCATTCCTCACTCCTGAAGACCCTACTGATCCAAAGGAATACCAAGCCACCTCTATATGATCAAATAACACGTTGTGCTTATTAATGAGGTATGAATCGCAAACATGGGCGAAGAGAACGCGCCGCAGCTCATGTTAACGGACGAAGTAGGGCATGTTATTTAGAAGCGAACATTTGAAGGCTGCTTTTTACCACTGGACACTGGTGGAATTCCTCAGGTGCATTGTGCAGAAGTCTCCAGTAAAAACACTGTGTGTGTGTGTGCGTGTGACCCACACATGCATACACACACAGTGCATGGTGTAAAGTGGTCATGCATCCCGACAGATCTGTCACCAGCTGCTTAAGAGTGTTGCTCAGTCGATGATGGCTACCACCACTGCGCTTTGTGTTCCGCCCTGCAGCCACACAGACAGGCCTGATTTCTTAGTTACTCTCTGCATGGAAAACTCTTTGTTTACACCTGCAAACACATACCGCAGTCTCATCATTACCATCAACGGATGTATCAATGGCATGCTGTAGGCATAAGCACTGGCCTTAATGCTCAATAAATTGCTTTTAACATTCATCACCTGGGCCGCAATACTCTGCAGTGTTAATTTAACGGAGCAATATTCTACATTTTTTCCTGGTTGGGGCACATGGCGTAAATCACACAGCAGAAGAAACAGCTTCCTCCTGTAATTGGCCGCAAGTTGTGCCTATCCGACGGGACGTGTTGCAGCACAGGCTGTAACCCGAGGAAGATTCCATCTTAAAGGAGAAAACTGCCTTTTACAATAACAAATGCTTGGAATCAGCTCAGTATATAAGTTACATAGTTTGGGAATTTAAACTTGCAATCACAAAATAACCTTTCTATTTTAAGTTCATGCTATCTTTTTTTGTCACTGTTTTAATTCATACCGTTGTCTCTTATTTCATTGTTCCAATCTTTAAAGATATTTTTTTAACTTTTTAGAATTTACATTATATACATTACAATTCAAGTGACAGTAAAGAAATATATCATAATAATAATAATATAATTATATACAAATCATAATGTTTTAAAATATTACAGTATTTACTTTATTTTTCAACAAAGAAATGAAGCCTTGGTGAGCATAAGAGACTTTTCTAAAACATAAAAAAAAAACTGTACAGACCTCAACCTTTTGAATTATCAGAGTGTGTATAAAATATAGTATATAAAGTATAAATCTAAAATATATCAAATAAATTAATTGTTATTATTATTAATGGTAGTAGTAATAATAAAAACATAAAATATACAGTATAAATATGTAAAATATATAATAGTATATATATTATTTATATTTTATTATACTTTAGATTTTATAAATTAAATTTTATATTTTTTTATATTTCTACTTTATTAAATATGCATTTAAATGAAATAATATCAAATCTTTTTATTTCAGTAAATTAATATTTAGTGTGGAACATTTTTAATCACATTCTTTTTCAATTCAGTTTAATGCATTCTCGCATTATGATAATTATCATTTTACTGTCTTATGAATTTGTGTGTGAAACTTCATTGTAAATATAATTTGCACTTTGAAGTGTCACAGAAAAACATTAGTCTGACACCTGTAATCATAACTCTATGTATCCACTGGAATGACCGACTCATTTTTCAGACCACTACAAACACATGAAACACTCCTGTGTTTGCCCCCGGGCTGACAGTGGGCTTTGATTGAGATTTGGGGGTAATGTAGCAGCCAGTCTGAGCCTCTCAGAACCGCGACACTAAAACAGGCGCAGACTGTGCGCCACACAGAGAGACAGCAGCAGCATCCGTCATCACCACCATTACCCTTTGTTGTAGCCAGTCAGGTGCTGAAAGTCTGGGTTAAAGAGCATTCACCAGAGGTAGTTCTCTTCCCTTCTCCGATTTCCTTAATCCCCAAATTAGATGCCCTTTTATAGATGCTCTGTAAAGTGAAGGATATTTTTGTATCAATTACAAAGCAGTCTGTTTTACTTAAACAATCTCAGAGCACTGACCTTGAGATGGGAGCAACTTTTAGACAAAGTCAGCCTGCAGGGAAATGGATTTCATGAAAGATTCAATGTGAGTTTCTTTATTCCGAAACATGCTAAACACTCTTAGCTTCTACAGGGGTCTAAAGAATCATGAATAGATTAGCATTGGGCAGTATGACGGCATATACTTTTTGATGGTACAATGTGGCAGCCAGCAGAGTTTGATATACAGTTTTGCTATCAAATGGCAGATACTCGATATAGTCACAGCTATCGGTGAACAGGACAACTTTACAATATTTACACTACTGTTCAAACGTTCGGGGTCGGTAAGATGTTTTGGAAAGAAGTCTCTGCATTTATTTGATCAGAAATACAGTAAAACAGTCACGTTGTGCAATATTGGTACAATTTAAAATAATTGCTTTCTATATTTTAAAATGTATCATTTATTTTGTGATGGCAAAGCTGAATTTTCAGCAGCCATTATTCCGGTCTTTAGTATCAGATGCTTCATTTTTCAGGATTCTTTGATGAATAGCATGTTCAAAACAACAGCTTTTATTTGAAATAGAACAATGCATACATCTTTACCGTCACTTTTTATCAATATTACTATAGTATTACCATAGCATTATTTTCTTTAAAAATATCAATAGCTAGGTTTCCATCCAACGATTCGAATTTAATTTATGTGCAAAACTGGAATATCGCATAAAACATTTGTGAATAAAGCACCATTTCCATCCAACAAGTCAAAGAGAACAAAATCGTCACTTCCTGATAAACTGACACTATATAGGCCTATCACTAAGAAAAGTAGGAGAAGCCACTAAATATAATAATCTTCATATATGATAAATTACTTGCGCCTCAGAGTGAGCAGGCGAAACTCAATAAACACTGTTATCGCTTTCAGAGGTGGATGCTGCTGTTTGGGAACGCAGTCGTGAGACAATTATACAGAAATAGGCCTACTTTGATGACAGACTTTCAGAATGACCAAAACAACATTTCAGATGCTGTGCAACGAGATTGGTCCGTGGGTTAGTCAAGTTATCCTGTCCCATCATGCAAAGTCACATGACTTTTTTGATGCGCAAGGTGGAATTTATTCGGTAAATGTGTTTCCATCGTAGTTTATGCACATTTTTTCTTATCGGATAAAAAGTTTATCCTACTTAGTTGTGCGCATAAGTTTTTTATGCACATTTTTAGAATGTATGTGCATCTTGGCGTTTCCATCCAGCGTTTTTAATGCGATATTCCAAATTGTGCATAAAAATAGGTGGATGGAAACATAGCTAATGACCCAACTTTTGAACACTACTGTAAAGAACAGTGATGTCCGACTTGCTAACAAACAGATTATTTCAATCTGAATTGCACATGCAGATCTTTCAACTAAAGGAACTAAAGAAGCGAGGAAAAAACCTGAAGTAATTAGAAAGAACCATCTGAATGAACAGTTCACTTAAATGAATCAGACTTCCCAACACTGGTGCAGAATATTCACAATGATGACAATCACAAAATGTTATCGCACATCGTCGAAAAACATTTGAAATACATTTATTCTTTGTACACGGACACAGTTTGCTGAACATAAAGGCTTAAGTTGTCTGCAAGCACATAAACCACAAACATGCAAAAGGCCACCCACAAATATGTCTTTCAAAACACAGTTCACATCTTTGCTGATAAGCTCAGAGCCAAAGTAAATACAAATTCACTTTTCCATCTGAACTCGAGAGTAAATAGTGCAAGTGTGCGCAAAGCAGTTGGTCAACATTTTGTCTCTGATATTTGCTTGTAACTTAAATCTGGTTGTAACTAATAATGATAAAGTCAAGTATGTAGTCATTTGATGGTGAACAAAACTAACGCTGTGAATACACAAAACTATATTTTCCAACCACATTCCAGAAGGACAATGATAATATTTATAGGGGTACCGTTAAGATTGCATCCTAACTTTTTTGGTCTTTAAATCATGCTGAAGATAGATTTGTTACCCGTCCAGCAAGCTGAGGGAGGTCCGTGACCTTTCATTCACTGAGAGTTTTATGATCTGTTAGGTTCAGCTCCCAGGAATGTTTTGATTTAACACTTGTAATTTCATTATCAAAGGTCACAACAAAAAACTGAAGCTTTATTAGTTCTACCTAAAATCCCTTCATCATTCAAAGCTCCCTAATAATACCTGCACTGACTAGCTCTCACTTTCCCTCTGTGAAAGATGAGTCATCTCACACCAGACAAAAAGTATCTTCCCCTGATGTGATGATCACTATTACATGAAATGGATTCTTGAGCTCCCGTGGCTTATTTAGTAAACAGAAGAGCGCAGATGCCTGCCACTCAGGTTAAAAGAGGGAAAAATCCTCAAGCTTATTTTCAAGGGGAGCAGAGGCGGAGTGTCTTAGGGCCGTGTCGAAAGACATCTGATGGAACGGAAGCATTGGCAGGCTTTGTTGGCAGGTCAGGTGGCACCCCATCATTCCACTCTGCAATGACCCCTAACGCAATAACCTTGACTTAGACTTGGACTGCTAGGTTTTTTAGTCTGGTTTCGATGCACAAGAGTCACTATATGCAATGGCTTCAAAAAGTATTTTGGTGTTTAAACTGTATGAATGTTAGTGCATTCGATTAAAAGAAAATAAAGAGGCATCAGTCAATATATGAGCTTTTCTCAGAACTAATGTTTTTATGTTTTCTGAACAAACTGGGTCATTTTAGTGGAAATATTAAGTCAAGTTCACAGAGATGTCTTAGCAGAGTAATCGCAAGTGCAGTTCATCACATTAACTAAGTGTGAAATGCCTAATGTCTGACAACCGAAAAGTTTTGGTTGAATAGTATATCTACAGTATATCAAATTTTGAAAAGTACAAAACATAATAAACTTTTTTTTTGTGCTTGTAAAGCATGTTTATGCTATCTATGTTGTTATCTAATGCAATGACATTCATACATTTTAAATGTGGCTTACGTGTCAAGATACACTATTGGGCCACATAATCTGACAAATTGCACGAAGCTGTAGCTTTTTACATTGTAGATTTAAAATAATTTCCCAGAAATGTTGGATAACTATGCAACTACAATGAAACACTGGTGGAATTCCTTGTCAAAGTGTGAAGCATGCACTGAGAGAAAGCACTTTCCTCTGCACAAAGCACTGTTTTTGGAGAGGAGAAATTGGAGGATTG
Organism: Sinocyclocheilus anshuiensis; assembly: GCF_001515605.1. Taxonomy (NCBI): domain Eukaryota; kingdom Metazoa; phylum Chordata; class Actinopteri; order Cypriniformes; family Cyprinidae; genus Sinocyclocheilus; species Sinocyclocheilus anshuiensis. The sequence continues at coordinate 2,714,483 of NW_015542345.1, forward strand.
ATGACCCCAGCTGAAAATCATCTCCCACATTTGGCTGGGGTTCAAAAGCACAAATAACCATGGAAACTGCTGGCTCAATGATCCGCATGTTGGTTTCGAACACACCGGCTGTGCAGTACGTGGATGGTACAGTGCTTCACACATAGTAAACAGACTGAGGAGTTACATCCTGGGAGGCAAGATGGACCCCAATCAAAACATTCAGCATTTCTTAGAAGATTTCTGAAAGAATACCTCAGACTATGTGTATAAATAACAGGCTAATAATATATTGTCATAATAAAATATTGTCATAGTGTTTTTTTTATATTATAGCTTTTTAACAACAAAACAACCAAGCATTAATTTTTTTTTATAATAATAATATACACTAATATAAGATAACAATAAATTAATATGCACTACCAGTCAACAGCTTGGGGTTAGTAACTTTTTTTAAAAGAAATTAATACTTTTATTCAGTAAGGATCCATTAAACTTAATAAAAGTGACATTAAAGGGGTCATATGATGCGATTTCAATTTTTCTTTTCTCTTTGGAGTGTTACAAGCTCTTGGTGCATAAAGAAGATCTGTAAAGTTGCAAAGACTAAAGTCTCAGGTTGCCGCAAGCCCGCCGGACGCTCCTTCGTCGAATCCGCCGGCCCCTCCATTCTCAAGCCCGCCCGCCTCTGCTCACTCAAGCCGCCCTCCGCATACTCTAGGCCGCCGCTCACTCTAGGCCTCCGGCCTCCGCTCACTCAAGGCCGCGGTGTGTGACGCTGTTTCGTTGTGAAAGCTAAACTACTTTGTTTGGCCTTCCAAAAGAGGACACGACTAGAAATCAGTGGTTAAGTTGTATTTACAACACTGTTCCAGAACAGTTTAACCCAAATATTCAGATGTGTCCATCACATTTTATGGAGGACTGTTTCCTGATCCTGGTAGAGTAGACTACAATGCCGGCTGTTCTGACTCACAGACTGTAAGTACGTTTTTTATATTTAAAGAATTTGCCACTGACGATTCAAATGCGAGTTTTTTAGGTAGTGTAGAGTAGCACTTGTTGTTTTTCGTTTCTCCGATCACAAATGCAGACATGGTTTTATGTTTACGCGGCGCGATGCAACGCAACGCAACGCGTAAAAAGACAGTATACAGTGGTGTGAAAAAAATAATGTTCTTTTTAACAGCATCATATGACCCCTTTAAAGACATTTATATTGTTACAAAAGAATCCTGTTTCAAATAAATGCTGTTCTTTTGAACTTTCTATTCATCCAAGAATCCTTAAAAAAGTAACATGATTTCCATAAAAATATTAAGCAGTCCCACTATTTTCAATATTAATAACAACAAAATAATAATAATGATTCTCGAGCACCAAATCAGTATATTAGAATGATTTCTGACAAATCATGTGACACTAAAGATGTAATACCTGATGAAATCACAGAAATAAATTACATTTTAAATATTATTATTGCTTATTGTTTTAATAGTGCATTAAATTTAATTAAAAAGGCTATAATCTGACAATTTAGCATTGCATTGCATAAAAACATTGCATAAAAAATTAACACTAATACGCAATATCTATGTCAAAACTACCTCAAACAAGTCCACTGAAGGCCTGTCCTACTGTCTGTCACCGTGGTAGTTTTTAAACACACAATGCTGTCTTTCAGGCACAGCCAACTTAGTCATTTCGAGGTGGGCAGCAACTGAGTAGTCTAAGGTTTAAACTGCTACCATTAGTGGTTTCTGGGCCAGGCTTGTATTGGAGAGAGAGAGAAACCCAATCTGAACCATTAGCCTGAGTGAAAGCCTTTCAAAATACATTCCGATCCATGCACAATGAGCGCGTAACCCTGCGATACATTCACATCTTTGAGGTTTAATTAAACAATTTGCATGCAATTGGCTGTGTTACTTGAGCTCACACAAGCTGAATGATCAACCTCAATGGTTTGTGTGCAGGGTGTAAATGCGTCTGAATGTGATGTTGAATAAACTCGTGTAAGGATTTGACTGAATGATTGAATAACCACACTGTCTTTGAAGAGATACAGAGCTGAGCGTAGTAAGCCATGCACAACAAGAGATATATGAAATTAGCCAAACAACAATCTCGGAGAAAACAGGAATTGTGTAACACAACGATTAACTTCCACTCAACATTTATCTCAACGATCAATTTTATGTACATCTGGCAGGTTCACTTTACAAAGAACATTTGTCTGCTCTGTAGTCGCAAACTTTCTTGGTGAATTAGTTTATGTAAGCAGGGAAATGGACTATGATGTTTTAAGACTGACAAGGCCATGATTTGACAAGGCAAAGATTTACCTTGAAATCTTTTAAATCTTTCATGGTCGTACTCATTTTCCTAATTATATAACATGTTGTTCCATATCCTCTTTGCAAATAACTGTGTGTTATGATCTCACAGTTATTACAATTGGTTAAGTAAACATTATGCGCTGTCTAATGGAAGATGTGCAGAGTTTTTTTAACACAAAATGTGAAGTTTGTCTTCAGAGCACATAACATGCCTTGGGCAAGCATTTCGCAAAAACCTTTGCGGAACAATAAACAAGACGCCGGATCAGACAGAGTTGAAAATGTGAAACACAGATGAGTGTATCTGTGAGGTTTTGCTGATGGAAATTCCCTTAGTGGTTTGGTGAACTCTCGTTAACGTATCACCTGCAAATGAAGACAACTAATCAGGGTATTTAAAAAAAATAAAAATGTCTTAGGGGTTTTCACACAAAGATGGACAAAGACATTGCACCAAACCACTTTCATCAGTCATCATCATTAAGGAAAATTCAAGATGTTACAACCTTACAATCCTTGGCCTGAAAACAAAATCAAGGGTTAATTATAGGGTTAGTTTTTATCCCTAAAAATAAAAAAAGACATCATGTACCCTCATGCTGTTCCAAACCTGTTCTTTTGGAACAAAGAAGATATTTTGAAAACCGACTCAGTGTGTTTCTGTCAATTATGTGTGGGAGTAATCTTTTATAATATTTTCTTTTATATTCTGCAGGAGAAAATCAGTCATACATGTTTAGATCAACATGGTGTCTGTTTGAAGTTTTTATTTTTAACTTTAGATGATTAGTATCAGGATGAAACATGTTCTTCTGTGACTTGCTAAATTTATGCTCCACTTTCTGGATGAGCTCCAGTTAATTGCTATATACATCAATTAAACACACACACACATAAGATAAAGCCCTATAGAATGTAATGTATGTTATGCTTTGATGCGACTATGCATGTTAGGAATGCTTTTGACACTGCATGTCAAAACACAGAGCGCAGTTTGGTAGCAAACCTAGATTTCATCTTTTAAACTTTTCGAGCTAGTAAAAAAAGGACAAAATTTGATGAAAAATTTGATGATGTTAATTGTAATTTTTTTTTTTTTTTAAAATCCCACTTGCCCTCTCAATTGTTTGCAATCTCCACACCTCATGTACAGGTCACAACATGAACGTGTGCCTTGCTACTGTAATGCATCAGTGAAGTTTTGCCATCTTTTTCAAAAAATGCCCAGGAGAAAATTTATTGTTTTGGTATTGCTCACCTGACAAAAGCAACTCTTGAGGTGTGGTGGATGAATGAGCTTGCAGACTGACAGACTGCGTAAGCCAGAATTCTGTCAGCTCGCATCTTAATCCACAGGTTTCCTCTTCTCTAAACATCACGGAACAGCAATTTTTCTCCAGCCTCTGGGGAACAACAAAGACAACAGGGGTTAATCAAGAGCTCATTGCTAATTAATACAATTCAGTAGATTTCAACAAGGAAATTTCTCAACTAAACTAAAATGCCAGTTCTAATGCAGGCCATGTCTTGCCTTTCTTGTGCAGTGACATTTTCACTCCTGACATTTGCCTCATAATATAGTGTGTGCTGACAAATGACATCAACACATTACATCAGTTCTATACAACCAAGTACAATGATAACTCAAAGATGCAAAACCAAACTGTCCCACACATCCGACAAAGAACACAGTCCCTGTGTCTCACAACATCTCAGGCCTTTAAGTGGAGATAAGAGAGTATGAATGAAAGTGTTTGTACTCGAGCAGTGCAGGCCATTGACTGGGCGAGATGAGAATCACCCTTCCCCTTATCAGAGCCCTCAAAGCGAACAGATCAGGCCGATAGGGAGGGTGAACAGCTCCACAATGCCAGAGATTGCACAAGACATAAGGGCAGTTGCAAAGAACAAATGCAAGAAGCACAGTCTCATGTAGCCACATTCCCTGTGTTTTCTCAGGTGAGACAGCGGCGCAGCTGAAACAATGCATCTCCAGTCATTTAGATGGTGTGATTCAGTTATGCTTGATAAATTTATGTACAATTAACAGAATTCCTCAGAGTAGGAAGACAGAAAAATTCCATTACCATCACAGGGGTGATCTTGAATTTGCCGTGTTTATATATACAGTATATATAGTGCCCCTGACATCCAAAAATAACCCATTGGCAGGTCAATGCCTGGACATCGTCCTGTGTGTTTTCAGCGTTACCACTCCTAACAGGTGGTGTATTTTCCATGGCTTGCTTTGGAACACCACTTCCTGGGAACAACCCAATTTACGGAAAATAACAAAACCACTGCTCTCAGGGGATGTCCTCCAACTTCCGACCTTTCCCAGAGATCTGAAAATATGAGTCCAAGCATCACACACAACTTTGCTCATGCATTTACAAGAAAAGGAGTCAGTGTTTCTTCTACTTTTGACACTTTTATGTCCCCGTTTTTTTTTTTTTTTTTACAGTGGGGTACTTTTGGTGCAGTAGCACGAGATAGCTTGATTTCAAACTTTGAATTGAATAAAAAATGACAAATAAGCAGTCAGTAATAAAATAAGTACAAAAAGAAATTAATAATGATAGCACAAATAAAAAATAACGACTGGCCTTCAAATTAAATAAATTGCTTTTTCAGGTAGGTCTAACAGTAGGGTTCAGATATTTAACTTTTTTTTTTTTTTTTCACAATT
>NW_015542345.1:2719585-2727277 GCF_001515605.1 Sinocyclocheilus anshuiensis
TTTAGTCCCCCGTTTTTTTTTTTTTTTTATTATTAAAACAAATATCATCTTATTTTCGTTTCATTGTTCAACAAAGTGTGAAACAGATGTAAATCATTTCAGTATTTACTGTGCGAAGATTATATTAATTTTCCACAAAGATAAACCATTTTGCCTCAAAAAGTTTTATCAAAAGTTAATTTTTGTTACTGTCTTTACTAATTATTCATTTTACCTTATTATGCAAAAGGTGTGAAAATGTTTTGTTTTAATTATGTATATTCGGAGTTTTAAAATGATATTTAAACTAAAAAAAATAATAAAGTTAAATTAATTATATTATATTATAAATTAATTTATATATATTTTTTTTTTTTACCATAGAATAATAGTGAACACATCATTTGAGATGTGGTGGAAATTTGACAAAACACGCATGCTGGGCATTGTTAAAAAATAAACTAGTGAGGGGTAAATTAAAATGTGTTTTACTTTCTAAAAGATCACAATGTCAAAACTGCCCGTGTTTAAAGAAACACGCAGGCGCGAAATATTGGCGCACTTTTGTTAAACGCATGCGCAAAAAGGCTTTCCCTTGTTTACTAGTGTTAAAAAAGGTTGGCGTAAACATTCACACTGGCCTGATATAAGATACCCTTTGAATGAACTATTATTGTAAGATACAATTTTTAAAAAGTTGTAATAAAAACATTAGGTTCAGGTTGAACAATCGTCAACCTAGTAGAAACTAACTGAAAGTGTCATTTCCGGACGATAAGTTAGTTTGTTTGATAGTGAGGTTCGTCTGCTTATCTGTCTACATGAGATTGCAGTGAACCGGTAGCCTATTATATGCTGATCATAATGGACTCGTAATTTGAGTGGCCTCACCTGCTTTTATTTGAGGCGGTACAGTGATCTTGCATCTCTCGAACTTGAAGTTCACACTGGGATGTTTTTGGCTTTGGCCGCATCTCTTGGTGCTCTTGGTATTGGTGGAGCTCCCTCTAGTGGCCAAGAGTACAGTAGCTCTGTCGTATAAAGGCCTATGCATATAACATTGCAGGAGACACAATGAATCCCTTTATTATCCTGGAATGTACTGTTTTACTATAGACCGCTTTTTATCCTTATTTTATTAAAGATAATTTTTAATTAGTTTCCTATAGGCCTACAGTATTTTTAATTATCCACCTTTTTATTTTATTTTTTATTTTATTTTAGAGAACCAAAGCAAAGAGTGATTACTGGGCAGTATGAAGTCACCTGGAACATTCCAATCATTGACAGCGTGACAGCATAGCCGTTTGCTATGGTTCTGCCTTCTCAACTTCTCAAACGTTTCTACCCATCAGTCTAACAAACACATCTTATCGCGCAGATGGGGGGGCGGTACATGACATATGAGTATACACCCACCCATCAATCAATCTGACACTTTATGGTTGAAAACATTTTCATTATAGCATGGAGAACACAAACAAAACACTGTTCGTCTACTAGTTCTGCCACGGCTGTGTTTGTCCATAAAATGCCTGATTCACATACAGATATGCTGATGCATGGATGCACTGCTTACAGATACGATAATAAGCAATTGCATGTGTAGGGACCAGGGGTCACATGTTTTACAGAACACTAGGGATTGTTATTCATGGATTTGACTGTGAGGGATGCTCATAGACAAAGCAAATCTATTTCAGAGCTGTCCGAATGCAAATAAAGATTTCAAAACAAAGTTAAGACACTTGTCCTCACTTCTTGACATTACACATATAAAAAATTGTAAACTGCAGTATCATTCTTTTTGTTTCATGCCACTAGTTGAAAGCACAAACCATCTATTATGGAATGAAGAGTGCTGACACATTGTTTACATTAATATTTGTGTGACAGATTCAAACAGATGAGTCTGTGATGATATAAATAAGCCCTTGAATTTATTTAGCTTGGACAATGTCCAAAACAACATGCTTCAGACTTACAATTTCACTGAATAGGGATCAAAGGAGCCATGCTGAAGCTGTTTGCATAATTTCTGCAATATAAAAGCCCTTCTTAGTTACTCTTAGGCATTCTGCTTAGCACAAGCTCATTAATAAAACTACATTAAGTGCACAGAGAATGCAATCAAGCCAAACATATTAAAAGTAAAAGCTGAAGGGCTTTGTTTGTCTTTTCCATACTGTCTACCTCAAATAAAGAAATCAGTTCCAATACCTGAGCATTATTTTTAAGTTGAGCAAGTAGCACAATGCCCTGTATTATGAATTGCGCACACGTAAATTGCAATTATCGAACCCAACAAAGGATATTTTTATTTGTCTAATGAAGTATCTACTGTTATATAAGTTAAATGATACTCATTTCCTAAAGTGGTAAAACTACATTAGGCCTTGCATTAAAAAGAGATCTTTGAAACCAATGAAGCGCTCTCTATCATTATTATTCGGTTGTATTGTGACACTAATGAGGGAACACAATTGATCTATGTCTTAAAAGCTCTGTTTAAAAAAAAAAAATTAAAAAGACATATTTGTGTAATATGGAGCAGTTTCTGTGCATTTCACTGCAATTTACTATTATTTCACCCCAACAATACAGACTAAATAAATTACATGTTTTATGTGCTATAATTATAAGTGGTGATGCATTTACTTAAAGGTCCCATGGCATGAAAATTTCACTTTATGAGGTTTTTTAACATTCTTTCAGCTTTAAGATGTGAGTGAAAATCTATTTTTCTCACTTAATTAAAGATGAAATAGTTGAGAGAACGGGAGTGGAATGTGGGTATAATGAAGATCCTTGAAACATGGAAAAAGATAATAATTATTCACTTATTCACTTAGTCTTTGTGCATAGAAAAATATTAGATATGAAAGGAAATTTGTTGACATGATTTGAGCTCTTATAATTTATTAAATACTATGAAAGCAGTAATGTTTCTCTGTTATTGTTATTTTTCCCTCTCTCATGGTGCCTACTTATGCAAAAAAAAAAAAAAAAAGCAAAACATTATATTTAATTAACTGACCTGATGGTAAAATTAATTCAGAGGTCAGTTAATTATTTATTATTTAGTTATTTCATGCATGTTAACTTATGGGAATCATTTAAATAAAAAATATGAGGTCCTCCCCTAGTGTAATTTTAGAACTACAGAGAGACAATTGTGATGTTTTCATTTTTCCTTTATTTAAAATCTAAAAAGTTATTAAATTATTCATATAAAATAAATAAAAAGATAGAAAGGATAAGAGTGTACATGTGCATGGAAATCAAAGTAACCTATCCATCAGAAGATATATTAAAAGATGAGATGATAAAAGACAAAAAAAGCTATAATAAATGTTTGACTTCACAGATCCAGAGATGATGAATCAAAGCCTGATTAAATGACGAGCTTTCAGTACACCAGCATAATGTTAAGCTATATTAGGCCGCACCGAGGCCTCAGCTCTGAACCATATTTCTGTGAACTGATGCACTGACCTGTGGGATCACGGTCAGGTGAGGATCTGCTGCAGACCACCAAGATGCCACTAGATATATTAGCTAAAGCAGGGATGCAGCTAAATGGATTAATTCCAAGTCTTTTGTGGAATAACTCGGATTCAGACTTCCAGGAAGACATTTATCCAAAACTATCCAAAGAACGGTTTAGAATTTAAGCTTATGCATGCTTGGCTTTACAGTTAAAAGTATCAATCATATTTTTCATAGAGGCATCGTCTGTTCATTTACTCTAGAATGTGCATAAGCTGGACCTGCCTTAAATGTTTGTTTTTTTTTCAATGATTTATGATATCATTCTTGTCAGATTTTATTCTTGATGTGAAATATTCTGTAATGTGTCACCTGTCTTCGATGGATGCCTGTAAACATCTTTCTCGCTTTACTTTGACAGGTGAAGAGATGGGTTGCGAAATATCTATGATGCATAAATGTGTGTTACGCATGACACCTCCACGCCAGCTGGATAGAACAGATAAGGAAAATCAGCCCATATAGGCATTACAATAACAATTTCACACTGCCCATGCCTCGATCCTGCTCCAATTTACAAATAATCTCGGATCGGTTGTACTTCCGCACTGGATAAATGAAACGCCTGAGATTTGATTCCAGAACCGCACCTGAGAAGATGCACACACACACACACATACAGTGACTCCAATGAAGGAGCTCCATTTATTGATATGTTTCCTCATGAGCAAATTCCTCTCAAATTGCCCCTTGCTCTTCTGTAGACCACACTGTCATGCACACCCTCACCACAACAGTGCAATATTGTACACTTTTGGTCTACACAAGTAATGTTAAACAAATTTGAATGACCAAAAATGTAATATTTAGTGCCCCACATGTTTCTGTTAGAGCATGGCGGGAAAGACAATTTATTTGTTTTAATTGCGGGGATTGACAATTAATTTAATTTTTTTAATGTTTAGAAACACTATGAGATACTTGAGATATCATATCAGTTATGTTAATTATATTATTATATATTTTTATATTAAATAACAATTAATAATAAATATTATTTTACATTTTTTGCTAGCCATCTCTTACATCTAAGTGTATAAAATGTGTATAAATGCACAGTGTGCTTTTCAGTTCTCTGATTTCATCTTTGGGATGTTCTACAGTACATGTAGTGTCTTGAGTGAGTCTCTTCTTTATTTAATATGGCATGTTGCAAATGCTTTTGATAACAGATAAACTGTTTTCTTTGTGTAATAGGCTGTTCTATTCAGAATACCATCTTGTATCTTTAAAAAAAAACATACATGTGTAAATTAGGGGATTTGTTTTGTTGTTGCTCCACTATGGCCCTCTCCAAGAATAATATTTCACTACCTCCACTGAAATCGGTGTAATTATACCTATTACAAAGAGATAAAAATCAAATGGGAGCTCTGACTTACTGTTTGTATCTGACACAACATGACTTTACTGTAGCTGTATTTTAGATTAATTATTATGGATTATTGCAGAACACAAAGGTATGCTTGAAAGAAATATTGTGTAACAAATGAATGCTTTGCGAGGAAGATAAAACAGATTATCCCTGTTTAATTAAAACATAACAACAAACAAATTGATTATTCTCACGCATAGGGTTTACTGGTGTTGCTATGTTAAACATAGATAAAAACCATATAACAAAGCTCACTAGATGGACAAAACAGCCAAAAATGACTAGTCATTATACCAAAAGCTGACTGTATATCTTTGTTTTTATTACAATTTTTGATCCTAGAAGATATTGACACCCTATAGTAGGTCAAAGGTTTGAACTCTGTGCTCTCTGATGTTTTTATACAGGCACTGTCTTTTTGCTCATGCTGGAATGGAAAATGTGAGCATATAGAATTTGATGGGCTGACACTAAAACAGGTTACGCAAGTGTGTTGTGCAAGTGAGCATTCCTTTACCAGCCACAGGATAGTAATTAAATTAACATACTGCCCTTTAAAGCAAATCTTTCTCTCTTTATGATCTGAGCTTTATTATAATTCTGTCTCAGTGGATTTAGAAAAATCAACTTCCAAGAAAAGTGTAAGATATCTTGCCATTTTTAAACTTTCCTTCAAAACAAAGAGAAAATGTGTTTAAATCATTTAATTATGGATGCATATAGGACACTGATAGATTCAGATACAACTAAAGAGTTTAAACCATTTATATATATATGTTTCTGGTGTATTGTTTGGCCACGTCTCCCCTGGAAGCTTTTCTGAGCAGAACTAGCATTTACTTGCCCCATGTTGTACCCTCACCCCCTGAGGTGCTGACCACTTGAGTTATCAAAAGACACCTACTGATAACCATCTAGACTCTATGTTTCGTAGAGCGGTGACATGTTGAACACACTCTCACACATCCACAGTCATGCATGGATATGTACAACCACACACAAACACTCTGAAAGGTGCTGCATGTTTTTTTTTTTTTACTGCACTAAAGCTTAAAAATACCACAATATGTTTGCAGATACTTAGGAAACATGCTAAATTCACATTCTTGACATGTGGGTTCAGTGTTGGAATATCTGTTTTTGTTTTGGTCTGTGTGATTCCACCCACTGCCAGTTTACCCAATAGTATGTCGACACCCCAGGTTGCCAGTTGATGGAAAACACAGCATTTTGCATCTAAGGAAGCGGGCAAATAAACTGGGTCAGAGATCGCAGATTCTACCCGATCTAAAAAGCCTCGGCATCCATCTGAATAGCATATTAAAACACAGATAAATCAACTCATCAACTTACAGTGGAGGATCATCACCTTCCACTGTCAAATTGCACTCATTCCTGTGTGCTATCAATCTGGCAACCCGCGTTAGTCTCATATCTGAGGAGGAAGGGGCTGGAGAAACTCTCATCAATATTTTGAATTTGGACTGCAGTACCCATTTCAACCGCTAGATGTGAACATAACGTCTTGGTTACGTATGTAACCCTCGTTCCCTAAAGGAGGGAACGGAGACGTCACGTCGGTGACCGACGAATTGAGATCTCACTTAGAGAGACCAATCCACTTCGAGTGTAAACTAAACGAGCCAATGCACATTGGCATGTGATGATTACATCCAGCTGCCGCTGATCACAGCGTGAGCATAAAAAGGCAGCCGGTGCAACGCATACCAGGTTTTCGCTGAGGAGCCGAGCTGGTGACCCGGCCGCTCAGCGGTGGTACAGCAACCATGGCGACGGGAAGTGACGTCTCCATTCCCTCCTTCAGGGAACAAGGGTTACCATAGCCGAGCCGGTGACCCGGCCGCTCAGTGGTGGTACAGCAGCTGTGGCGACGGGACGTGACGTCTCCATTTCCTCCTTCAGGGAACGAGGGTTACATGTACGTAACCGAGACATTCCCTTTCAGTCGGTCACTCTCTACGTCACATCGGTAATGACCGACGAATTAAGATCCCTACCAAAACACCATGGATGCTGCCCCTTCCTGTGTCCTGTGCGAGCCTCCTGCGCCCACTTTTCGGCGTAGGCTGGGGCTCGCAACAAGAAGGCCAGTCACTGTTGTCATAGCACTATCCACTCAGTGAGATTGGATAGCACTGGGAAAACGTACCCATGCCACTTGGAACAGGAACATTGCGGAAGCCCCATTCTTCCCGAAGGAGGTTTCGGAATCACTTACACATATGACATCCGTTTAGGTGCATATGGAAGATTGTAACCCTCATGGAAATGGCAGAAGTCTGCCAGGGAAACACGGGCTCTGAGGCTATACCGTGGACTTTACACATATGGGAACCACTTAGGCCTCTACATATGGAACCCAGCCCTCTACCGGTTCTCACGGATTCAGCGAGTGAGGGCCTGGCGCCGGACATTCCACCACATCTGGCTGCTGAGGGGATGGAGGAGCTCGACAGGGTCTACAGTACGGACACTCTGGAGCAGTTTTAGCAAGCCAACACTAAACCGGGGCCTCTCAGCACCTCTACACGTTTGAGGTGAGAACACAGGAGGATATTAGGGATTAAACTCAGGATTACCTGGGAGTCAGCCGGCCCAAGCTCTAGGCATGAATCGTCGACCGAAAATGTGTGTAGATCCCCTACCCTCTTTATGGAGGCCAGTGCAAGCAGGAGTTTCATTGAAAGAAACTTTAGCTCGACTGACTGCAAAGGCTCAAATGGGCCCTGCTGTAGTGCTTTGAGCACTAGAGACAGGTCCCAAGAGGG
>NW_015542345.1:2727559-2727745 GCF_001515605.1 Sinocyclocheilus anshuiensis
TCACCGGACGTTCCGCCACGTCTGGCTGCTGAGGGGACGGAGGAGCTCGACAGGGCCTACAGTACGGACACTCCGGAGCAGTTTTAGCAAGCCGACGCTAAACCGGGGCCTGTCAGCGCCTCTACCCGTTTGAGGTGAGAACACAGGAGGATACCGGCTCCACACGAAGGCTATAGAATCTAGTGA
>NW_015542345.1:2728193-2728990 GCF_001515605.1 Sinocyclocheilus anshuiensis
GTGCAGGTCCCCTACCCTCTTGATGGAGGTCAGTGCAAGCCGGAGCAGAGTTTTCCTTGAAAGAAACTTTAGCTCGACTGACTGCAAAGGCTTAAATGGGCCCTGCTGTAGTGTTTTAAGCACCAGAGACAGATCCCAAGAGGGTATAGAGGAGGGCCGGGGAGGATTTAACCTTCTGCTTGCTGCAAAAAGGAAAGCATGACCCTGATCGGGCATCTCCGGGGTTCTTCTCGGTGAGAAGAACACCACTCGATGAACAGAGCTTCAAGGCGTATGCGTGTCTCGTAGTGCGTGCTCTCGCCGAAGTGATGGTGTCAACTACCTCTTGGGGTAGGTCACCTAGAACCTCCGCGTCCCATTCAGGGACCAGACATGAAGTTTCCAGAGGTCTGGACACGGGTGCCACAGGGTGCCCCGTCTCTGAGTCAGTAGATCCTTCCTCAGAGGAATCTGCCAGGGAGGGGCTGTCGCGAGGAACATTAGTTCAGGGAACCAGGTCCGAGTGGGCCAATACGGCGCCACAAACAGGACCTGCTCCTCTTCCTCCCTGACCTTGCACAGCATCTGTGCGAGAAGGCTCACAGGGGGAAACGCATACTTGCGCAGGCAGCACCGACCGCGCACGTTCCTCTGTGAGGTGTGCTGTCTGTTCGACCGAATCCAACTCCATACCGAGAAAAGAGATCCTCTGCGTCAGGGAGAGTTTGCTCTTTTCCCAGTTGACCCAAAGGCCCAACAGGCTGAGGTGTGAAAGTACCAAATCCCTGTGTTCGCACAACTGATCCTGAGACTGAGCG
>NW_015542345.1:2729211-2751165 GCF_001515605.1 Sinocyclocheilus anshuiensis
GCGACAGGGACAGCCCGGAGGGCAGGACCTCGTACTGATATGCTCATCCTTTGACCGCGAACCGCAGAAATGGTCTGTGGCGCGGAAGGATCGACACATGAAAGTACGCATCCTTCAAGTCGATCGTTGCAAACCAATCTCGGGGACGGATGTACCCGAAGATGCGTTTCTGCATCAACATTTTGACCGGTAACCAGCGAAGGGCCCAGTTAAAGACACGCAGATCCAAGATTGGTCATAACCCACCGCCTTTCTTGGGTACAATGAAGTAAGAGCTGTAAAGCCCTGTATTCATATCGGCTGGAGGGACCAGCTCTATCGCATCCTTTGCCAGTAGGACTGCGATCTCCGCATGCATGGCTCTTTTAGGGAAATGCTCTTTTACGTGCTGAGACGCACAGGGGAAACAGCCGTTTGCAGCACGACAGGGGGTACTGCAGCCTGAAGTGCGCAACCCACTCGACACAGGAACGACCACCGCTGAAGCGCCCTGTCCGGCAACACAAAAAGCTCCCGAGAGCACGCTAGACTCGTCACACACGAAGCAGTTTGGTAGGAGCAGAACGATGTTGTCGCTCGGCTCCGAAGCGAAAAGCTGGTATGTGTTGCACCAGCTGCCTTTTTATGCTCACGCTGTGATTAGCGGCAGCTGGATGCAATCATCGCATGCCAATGTGCATTGGCTCGTTTAGTTTACACTCAAAGTGGGTTGGTCTCTCTAAGCGAGATCCCAATTCGTCGGTCACCGACGTGACTTGGAGTGACCGACTGAAAGGGAACATACTGCACCTTGAAGACACATCTGCAGATGCCTGCAGAACATAACAACAACATGACTATGACTGATCCATATATAACCAATACAGAATCAGTGACCTTTTTCAGTATTTTCCATTCATGATACAGACAGATTAAAAAAGAATCATAATGTTTAATTAACAAACACAAAAGAAACAGAAACTGTGCAATTTATGAATGATTTCCAATAGTGCAGGAATTCTGTCATTGTAGATTAATTTTCAGTCTTATAACAATTGCATGACTGGGGGCATATTAAGTGTATTAATTTGGCTAGTGTTTGTACATTCAAGTTAGACCGTCAGTATTTTTTTAAAAATTAATTTATATTTTAATTAGTAACAAAGTGTAATATAAAAAAGCGAAAGGAAAGTTATTGGTGGGAATTTCTGAGTGACTCTTTCAGCATCTTACGTCAATCAGCCAGTAGGTGGCAATCAATTAACCATTTACTCGAACCATTCAATGAACCATTTATTCATTCAATATCCTGATTTATTCAGAAATTAAAAGTGTATTGAAGGACTCAGTGAATATTCATACAACCTCTTTGTTTGTTATTTGATTATTTTAGCCATGAAAAATGGCATTCTTTCTATTTCTTAGTAATGTTTTTTCCAAATTCAGCCGCTGATACATTTAGCGATGTAGACTGAGTGATGTAGCCTATATACCTGAATGAGTCATTGATTCATTCACTTAACCAATTCGTTCAAAAATGTATATTAATTTTGAAACAAAACAACTGATTGTCTGTTTGAGTCATTAATTAATTTACTCAACCGATTAAATAAATAAGAAACGTCTAGCTAATATGGCATTTACTCAAAACAACAACAAAATAAATTGTATTTGTTGAATTTGTATATTTGTTTGTTGGATTCCAACATCCTGCATGTTTCTGTCATCACTACCACGCAGACAGATTGATGAAAGCGGACATAAACAGATAGTGACGCCCTTGTTCTGATGTTAGTCAGCCAGACAGCCCGTCACTGACAGTGCCAACAGCCAAAGCAATTAAGAATCCTACTTTAATGCTGACCTGAGGAGCATGGGAAGGTCATCTGAGGGGAACCGATGTCTCCAATGCGTTTGAAGTACAACACTTGTGACCAGGCACTGATGAAAGCCTTTGATTTGACCCAGCTGACCACGCACAGGTAATGATCCCGCCTTTTATCTTCAGATTCCCGTTTTGGATTAAAGGGTAGCTCGGTGTGATCACCAGCTTCCTACACACTCTCACACAGAAACTGCCTTTGTGCAATTCAATTTCATTTAATTACTACCTCTTTAAGTTCATATTGACTGAGCTCAGATGGTTTACTAGGTTCATTGATTGGAGGCAAGGATGAAGAACAAGTAAGCTTCAAGGGTGAAAAGAACTAAATTGTGAAGCTGAAGGCACACAGATGAAAGATGTAAATTTCGGTTGATTGGCATCAAAGAATCAAAGCAGATGCTGCTGAAGGGCATTGGGATAGAACAGTAAATGATCCACTTCAGTAATTAACTTGCATTTTTGGCACAAGCACTTGCAGATCTCAGATATGCATTTTACATAACAGTTTTATTTATTTTATTACTTATTTATTTTTATTTTTTGGGAGGTTTGACATTAATTTTCAATAGCCATTCAAATTAATTGTACCAGATATTGGGGCTGACAGTTCGTACGATTTTAGCGAAGCAAAGCAATGAAGGACAGGTTTCACTTTTATAATGTTATGCAGTACTAGGACTTTTTTTTTTTTTTTTTTAATCTATATCAGTATTAACATGTAATATAAAAAAGACAAACGACAGACTGCCAATTTGCTTTAGTGCAGTGGGGTTTTGTGACATTTTGCATCATTTACCAGTAGGTGGCGACAAATGACTTTGAGTCTTACGAGTCAATTAATCATTCACTTAACCTGATTCACTCAAAAAACTGTCCCATTTCGGAAAAACACACTAGTATACTACTGTTATATAAATATGGCAGAAATAGTAAGTAATGGCAGTATGCTCTTTCCAATCTAAACATTTCACTAAAAGAAATTTTCTGAGTTTTAAAATATAAAACAATAGATACTTTGTTCAAACTTCAGACTGTGATGAACTACACCTGTGCACTTAAGGGAAAAAAAAAATGGAAAAAAGGCTCTGAAAGAGATGCTGGCTCTGAGAAAGGCTTTAACATACTGTAATGCATTTGCACATTTTATTTTGTTTACAAAGCAAATATAGTTAACTAAAACTAAAACTATTAAAACATTTTTGTTAATTAAAATAAAATATAAAACTGAATGATAAACTTAAAGCAAACAAAAATGCTGCAACTAACTAACTGAAATAAGTTTAAGCTGAAGCACTAAAAAGCTGGTAATAAATAAAAACTAAAACTGAAATAAAAATAAACCTATAAACAAATAGAAAGAACAAAAGTCCATACCAAAATTACTAAAAATGAAACTAAAGGTAAAAAGCAGTGACAATGTAAGTGAATCATTAAAACTTGGTGTGAATATTATCACAAAGTTCATAACTTCCTGTGAGCATCTTTATCATATAAATAGCCTATGTGTCTCTCAGTGGCTTCCCCTCCTTGGGCTGAACACTTGCTTCCCAAAAACACAATAATGTATATTTAACCTCACTGATAAGCATGAAGAGGGAAGACGGTAATCTGTAAGAAGCAGCACACTCCTAAGTGTGTGTAGGATGGCATCTCAATGGGCGGAAGTGTTTGAGCCTCGACTGTCGACAGGGGCCATCCGTGCGACACCATCAAATAGAACTTGTTGCAACTAAGTGATCTATGGCCATATTATTGTCAGAGTGATATTATAACGTAGCTCGGGAAGAAGGAGGCGGGAACCGGCGAACGTTCAAAACAAAACTTTAATAATAAAATAAACACAAAACAGCGCGACAGCCCCTCGCGGACGACTGTCGCGTACAAACAAAACCAAAACACAAAATAAAGTCCAAGCCTGGTCCTCTCTCGCCTTTCACTGTCGTCACTCCTCCTTTTTATCCTTCCGGAGCTCCTCCGTTAGACTCGAGACCGGTGAGGGGTGCAGGTGTCGCTCATTAGCAATTACTCCACCAACCTTGCTCCGTTCCCACGGCTCTCGGCCCCGCCCCTCTCGTCACAAATATATGAATCTTATTGTAATTGTTTTGATATTTAGTCATTTTTATAAAAAGTCATTATTAGGTATAAACATGCTCTCGACAGCAATTACTACACACGTGCTTCCTGACTGGTGTTTTTTTTTTTTAAACCAGGCTAGTTTAGGTGTGATTTACGGTGTGCTGTTGAGCTGACGAATTGTATCATTCATCCCACTTAGCCGATAGCAGCCAGAGGTCATCTGTACGGATGTACTACATACACGACCATGCTGCCGGCTTTGAACAATGCACACCCTTTTCCGATACCTACACAATGAAAGGCAGGGTTGAGCGGCCTCCAGGGTGTGACAGAAAATGATAGCGCTGAGGTCTGATGAGAATTGCGATGGAAAGCACAATGAGAGGAGTAAAGAGCAAAGCACCTCGACTCTCCAGACTGTTCCAAAAGCTGAAAGCAGCCCACCTTTCCAATATAAATACCAACACATAAGACAGAGTTGTTTTTGGTCTTTAGGTCATTTCCTGAATGTGAAATGCTGTTTGCAACTCATGTTACATGTGTATTATGACGTGTTTCTGAGAGAAACAGGACATTTAATGAGAAAATATGGGGTTGACCATTTTTATCCATTGATATTGAATTAGATTGTGCAAAGTGGCTTTTACCAGAATGGAATGAAACTGAATGAAAATTTGCTAAAATAATTGGCTATTATTTTATTCCAATTGCATTTTCCACCTGACTCTTTTTTCGGTATTGCAAGATATAAAAATTGCATGTTTATCACTTTTTTCTTAGAATTCTAAGTTTACATCTCACAATTTTGTTTGTTTTAGCCATAAAATAAAAATAAAATAAAAACAAGGGTAATTGCGACTGTTTTTATCTCACGGTTGACTTTTCTGAGTTGAGTTTGTATCTCAATTCTTAGAAGAAAAGTCTGAATTGTGAAATATAAACTTGCAATAGTGAGAAAAAAATTGAGAATTGTGAGATAAAAAGTAAACATTGTGAGATATACAGAATTTACATTTTTATCCTTTTCATTCTGTGGCAGAAACTAGCTTCCATAGGTTATTGACTAACATTCCCAAAAACCCACAAAGAAAAGTCCTTTCAGAGGAAGAGCAAGTTACTGCTTTTTGATTGAAAGGCTTTCAAGCATTTTTTTCTTTTTAATAACATGCACTGAGATTCTGTTTTGATTCCATGTTGACTTTAAATGCATTTGATAGTACAATAAAATGCTTCATTACTAGTGAAATTATATCATCATAAAATTTGATGGTGGTTTATATAGCTAGTGTAACATGCTGAAAGCAAAGTGAACCTCAGGACACAAGCAACAGTTCCTCTTCTCACCACTAGGAGGTGATCTTTTACTTTTAATAAAATAATCAAACAGAACAAACAAATGTCGTGACAAAAATCTCAAGTAATCACTAAGATACTAATAAAAGGATTAATGATGCTTTATTGAAGAATTTAATCCAGTAAGGCAGATAATATGTACTTCATTATTATACTGATGCATTTGGTTCTTCCATGAATTTAATGAGTATGAAACGCATTTATGTTGATACCTAATATGTTTCTCAGAAATTAGTAGAATTGCGTAAGGATTTCAGATATGCTGTGCGTGAGAGTATATCGAGATGATTTTTACGCTTTTACCCTGAGATGGATTTTCAAGACAGTAATACATCAAAATAGGTCCAGTATTACGAAGTACAGACATACGAAAAGACGTATAACAATGAAAACATTCTCAGTGCTGCTTTGGAGCTCACACACTCTTCATGTATGTGTGTCAAACATTTCCAAAACGGTATATTAGCACCAAGAGCTACAAAGTGAACGCATTTGAAACAAACATAACAATCATACACCTTTTTAATCGCAAGTGTTTAACGCAATGATTACAGACATGATCGCACAATGTTCTCTTTCGCAGGCTGGTGTGATCGGAGGTACTCATGTGTATTATCACGGATATGTTTTCAAATACAGTTATTAGTTGTTTCGAATGAGCTGTGAAATGATTAGACGTTTGGCCTATGGAGGAATTGTGACAGCCATTACAAATGTGTAACTCTACCTCAGCTCTACTATGCCAACCCCCGAGGAGAAACATAGTGTTGTTAGAAAAGTAATGAAGTGCTATAAAAAGCAGTTTCAGGCAATCTAGATAAATTGGTACAGTATAAATAGCATCTGGTGTAGAGTACTTTCAATACTTTGAAGAGGAAAGAACTAGGACTTTTAAAAGCCAAATGTTTCTGTCAGTCTCTGTACTCCATTCTGTTTGTTCTCACTCTACTAAAAACAAGCGGTTGGATCCCAGTGGGAGAGTCCCATCAAAGTCTCTCTGAGCAAAATCCGTTAGGCAAACAGAAGCCTAAAGATCTGCCAGATGACAAACAACCTCAAGGCAAAAGCTTGAAGAGTTTAGCACCATGCGGAATCAAAGGCGTCGTTAGATGAGAGTAATATCACATGGAGTTTGCTGTGATGAACACGTAGATGCGGGCCAGGAAAGTTGTGAAAGTTCCTTGACGCAGCAGCTTCATCTCCACGTCGATAAGGAAGTCCCGTGGCTCCCGCACCTGTCGGTGCAGGTACACGGCGCCTGTTAAGCTGTTGAGCTTCCGTGTGCTGAAGTAGCCTTCCTCGTTTCCGTGCGGGATGCTGATGATGATGTTGTCACCCGAGTAGGCGGGCGAGGGTCCGATGCGGAAGATCTGAGCTGGGATGACGATGTTGGTCTGGAAGCTCAACTGGTAGTACGTGATCCGTAATGGCATGGTCTGGCATTGCTGGAAGTTGGGGCAACTTACTCGCTCGCAGCGTCTAAAAGCATGGGAGAGGTCAGAGTTTTGGTCAATAGAACGTGTAAAGCCTTGTGCACTCCGGGACGATTATCGCACGTGCTTATCACCAGCGTTTTTCGACTCTTCTTGTGTTCATACCCAAGCGAACATGCAAATTCACTCCCTGACATTAGATGGCACTTAATGAAAAACAGAAATACCCCGGTAAGCATCGAATACTATTTGATCTGCAATTCCTCTCCATAACAACTCCCTCTTATCGAGATTTTTGTAGTCTCTGTCGCGTTTGTCATAAAACTCTTTGTGTTCAGACACCAATGAGACCAACAGCTCTACATTTATCTTGCCTCGATGCTTCTTCTTCGTCTACTTACTTCCTCTCCGTCGTTAGGTATCAATGTGTGCTCGGCAAGACCGTTTTGTGCTTGAGCACCACCAAGTCGTGTTTTACTGTAACTTCAGCAGCTCCAGGCACGTGAACAAAAGCGCCAATCTCATTGGTCAGCCGGTTTTTAATACGGCGCGTCAAACCAAAAAAACGAGCCCGAGGCGTTTTATTAAAAATGGCGCTTTTACGCCTGCCGTTTTGCACGCCGGTGTGCACAATCACATTGGCGCCCTTTTTTTAGTCACGAGGTGATAATCGTCTTGGTGTGCACAAGCCTTAAGACTGATGATACACGGCAACTTTTGGAGCAATTTTGCTGGGCAACTTTTTTGAGCAATGTTGCTTTGGGCACTTTCCCATTGAGAATGGGTAACACATTTCTATCTGGATATTTTAGATCGTGGACCCTGTGTCTCACCTGGTTGCCCATTGATGGTAACATTTCCCAAAGTTGCCCGGCAACATTGCTCAAAAAGTTGCCCCGTGTATCATCAGCCTAAGAGTTTGTTCTGCAAAGACCCTGGCCGAAGTCATGTTTTAAAGGATTAGTTCACTTCCAGAATAAAAATTCCCTGTTGATTTACTCACCCCCATGTCATCCAAGATGTTCATGTCTTTCTTTCATTAGTCGAAAAGAAATTAAGATTTTTGAGGAAAACATTCAAGGATTTTTCTCCATATAGTGGACTTAAATGGGTTGAAGGTCCAAATTGCAGGTTCAATGCTGCTTCAAAGGGCTCTACTGATCCCAGCCAAGGAATAAGGGTCTTATCTAGCGAAACAATCGGTCATTTTCTATAAGAAATATACTAATTTATATACTTTTTAACCAAAAATGCTCATCTTGCACTAGCTCTGCGATGCGCGTCTGTGATATTAAGCACATTAAGTAATCACGCCGTAAAGGTCATACTTTACAAAGGTACTTCTTCGTCTGTGTACTCTGGTTCAAAAAGGTAGGGTGGGGCGTAAAACTGCATCTCATTTTCGCCTCCAACTTCTAAATCGTCCAGTATAGTTTTACTTCTTTTTGTAAAGGGCATTTGACTTTCTTTGCACGTTCGCTTTGTAAACACTGGGCATACGTCACGCGTGACCTTTCCAACTTGACTACATAATGCGTGAGGTCGAGGGGGGTGAGTAAATTATCAGGAATTTTTTTTCTGGAAGTGAATGAATCCTTTTAAAGTCAAACATCTAAAATGGATCTTAAGACATTAACAGACTCTCTTAAAGTGCTAGTTCAACCCAAAATATAACATAATTGCAAAATTGTTTGACTTACTTTCTGCTGTGGAACATAAAAGACGATAATTTGAAAAATGTCTCACTGTTGTTATTTCCATAAAATCGAAGTCAGTGGGGTCCAATGTAGCACTGACCTTAATTTGTAAACTTCATTGTCTTTTATGCAAAAAAATTTAACAGAATGAAATATTCTTCAAAATAGCTTCTCTGTTCCACAGAAAAAAAGTCAGTATAACATATTTGGGTAACTGCTACAAAGCAAAACAAAAAATATAGAGCATAAAACAATAATAACACAATATTAAACATCAAGAAAACATCAACATCATAAAACAGAAGAAATAAAGTCATTGGAATGACAGGGTAAGTAAATATGGCAGAATTTTCATTTTTGTGCATTTTTCATTTCAGCACTGAAAAAAAGCCTAATTTGATATATAAAACTTCAGCCTGTAACTGATCCCACAACATTTGTGCTGAATGATACCTCAAATTGTACAGATTGAAGGTTGAGGTGTGCTGTTACTTTTCTAAATGATCAGATTTGTGAGTTTTACCTGGTTGGTGATAAAACACGCAACTTACATTGAAAGAGCCATATAGACACTTAGGGGGAGGCTCTTTTGATTTAGATCAATAAGGACAACCAACCTGAAACACCCTCACTTGATTGTCTTGTTCCACAGATTAACTAAATATGTTGAACAGCACGACATACAGAACATAGGTAACATTGGAGTAATATGGTGATACTGTCTCCTAAAACGACCACATCATAGTCAACGTAGGTGTTTTTGGACCTACTGACTGCTAGGTGCTGTTAAATCTCTGATATAGCTGCGAATCTCAGGAGGCTTGATGGTGAGCAGTGGGAGTTCCCACCAATCAGAGTCCATGCTGACACTGGCCAGACGTGTGTGTTTGAACTACTGCCTAATCAAAGCAATCTGCCTCCATTCCCTTTTCTTAGCAGAAACCATGCTCTGTAAGGAGCCAGCGTCAATACAGATGGCACAAGGATGCTGTAGTGAATGTATTTATGCTCTAATGCTCAGTGCAGATGTACAGAGCCAGTACAGAAGGTGTGCATGTGCATCTGTATGGTTTCCAGTTTCACAATTTTGCAATAAAAGTTTATTTCTTGATAAAATCTGAAAGATCATTTATTTCTTGCATTAAGGGGCAGTTCATCCAAACATAACAATTTTGTTATCAGTAACTCATCCTTATGTTGTTCCAGACTTTGTTTAATCAGATACTTTCATGAAATCTGAGAGGTTTCTGCCCTCCCATTGGAAGTCAAGGTACCCAAAACTTGGAAGCTCCAGAAAGGTAATAAAGGTGTCTTAAAAAATCCATATAAATCGAATGGTTTAATCCAAGTTTTATGAAGAGATACGATCACTGTATATAACTGATGAACAGATTTAATTTAGGTTCTTATTAACATCTAAAAAACACATATAGAGCACATCACATATGGTAAACGTGCGTGAACCAGTGAGGTTTGTTCTATTGTGTAACACACACACAAGCTTCTGTGTTAACCATAAGTGACATGCTCTATGTATATGTGCATAAAAGCCTAAATTAAATCTGTTCATAAAGCTATCATTTTTCTTCACAAGACTGGGATTAAACCACTAGATTAATATGGATTGATTTTATGTCGCATGTATGATCTTTTTTACAGTTTTGTGTTTTGGTTACTCCATTTTCAATGGAGGGACAGAATTCATTAAAATCATACTAATAATGCTAAAAACATGCTAGCAACATGCTAATCATGTTAACAACATGCTAGAAATATGCTAATAACATGATAATCATGCTAAAGCATGCTAGTAACCTGTTAACAACATGATAATCATGCTAAAAACATCTTAGCACATGCTAATCATGTTAGAAACATGCCAGCAAAATGTTAACATGCTAATCATGCTAAAAACATGCTAACAACATGCTAATTGTGTTAAAACATGCTAGCAACATGCTAATTATTCTAGAAATATGTTAACAACATACTAACCATGCTAAAACATGCTAGTAACATGTTAACAGCATGCTAATCAGGTTATCAACATGCTAACAACATGATTATCATGCTAAAAATGCTAACATGTTAATCATGCTAAAAACATGTTAGCAACATGCTAGAAACATGCTAATCATGCTAGCAACATGCTTTTTTGTGAACTTTACTCATCTAGTTGTTCTTGGATTGAAAGGGTCTTAAATGATAACAGAATTTGCTTTTTTTTTAGGTGAACTTTCACTTTAAGTGTTATAAAACTTCTGATTAGTGTGGTAAGGTTGGACAAGGTCCAGCAACGCTAGTAGGTTCACTGTTGGAGCCCACATGTGTTCTGCATGATAAATGTGATTGGGAAGAAAATCAGCAGGCCATACTTACATGTCTGACACTCTCCTGTAGTTGTCTGGACATGCAAATGACAAGCAACGGAAGCCTCCTTGGATGTTGAAGCAGGTCTGGGAAGCAGAGCAATTGTGCGATCCAATGGCACATTCATCAATATCTGAGAACAAAAGGGAAGACAACAGCTTAATAGATGATTATATAACCATTCGATCGAAAACTGAGACGTCTGAGACTGCTTAAAACTTTCATTTCATTATTCCTTTCCTAAGTATTCTTTTTAGTTCTCACTTCTTACATAAAAAAAGAGTAAATGGAAATTCAATAGTGAATCAAAATTAAACTATTAGACTTTTGTGAGGCTTTATTACATAAATAAATATCTAAATGGCAGCGCATGTTAAATTGTACCCGGTCCCAGTCAATGCTAGCAGGGTTGTCAGGGGCGACTGATGTCTGCGGTGACTAACCGCCAGGCTTCATTCTGGTAGGAGTCAATTTTGGCCCCTCCAGAAGTAATTAATTATGCATCTCATTTTACAAAAGCAAACTCCTCGTTACAGCTCGCCGGCTCCAATCCGCAGATTAAATTCATTTGGTGCAGGCTAGCACTAACCTCCGGGGAGCATGTACAGGCTCTTCTTCACCTCTCATCGACTTTCCTATCTTGAAAGCCTGAGGGAGTTTCATCAATTTCGTGATCTTTCAGAGAGTGATGGAGGACACTGAGCAGCGCTGTGTTGAACCTGAGGTTAGCTCCTCGCAACACAATGTGCCAATTAGAGAAATTAAGGCTCTGAATTGAGTTTGTAGCATTTGGCTTTAGAAAGGTGTTGGATAGAATATTAACCACAGTTTAAAGGAACTGTTCACCCAAAAATTCTGTTATCTTCGTCTTTGTGTCTTCCAAATCTGAATACGTTTCTTTCTTTTGCAAAACACAAAAGAGATATTCAGCAGAATGGTCAATCTGCTTTTTGAGAATAGAGACCAGGGACATCAATTGGGGAAAATATTCTATTCTATTCTATTCTATTCTATTCTATTCTATTCAGATCTGGGTAGATTGCTTACCAATTGTAATCTGTTACTCATTCCAAATTACAAGACAAAAATTTGTGAGTTTATGAATTCTATGTGTTTGAAAGACAAACACCTTCCAATGCAATACATGGTAAAATAACCTACTGAGTGATAATTCAAATAAAAAAATATGTGTTCATC
Organism: Sinocyclocheilus anshuiensis; assembly: GCF_001515605.1. Lineage (NCBI taxonomy): Eukaryota > Metazoa > Chordata > Actinopteri > Cypriniformes > Cyprinidae > Sinocyclocheilus > Sinocyclocheilus anshuiensis. Next base: position 2,741,205 of record NW_015542345.1, read on the forward strand.
AGTAGTTGATTATTGAAAATGTTCTGCTTTTGTGTAAATAATATGTAATCATGTAATCTATAATAAAGTAACTGTAGTCTGATTACGAGTATTTTAAAATGTAATTTAATCTAATTACAAGTACTTCATTTTTGGAATCTGATTACGTAATCCAGATTAAACGTAATCAGTTACTACCCAACTCTAATTATATTATATTATATTATTGTCGTATTTGTTTAGCTCCTCATTTCCTCATTTTTAGCACTTTATTTCTTCAGTCTGGTCTTGTCTTATTGCTAGCGTATATATCCTCACCTCAACTATACTCCTTTGTCCCCAGCAATTAGAGTACCATAACTACGCATGATTATATGGTTAATTATATTTTATTATTAACATTTTGAATTGTATTTTTCCTACTGCCTGCAACACTGCCATAAAATACCTTTTTACATACTTAGGTCACTGCTAAGAATGTAAAACGACAATAATAATAACATAAAACCAAAAATCAAACAATAATATAGCATAATAAGACATCATATAACAACATAAAACACAAAATAACAACATCATAACATAAAAAAATACAATGGAAGTCAATGGAACCAAAACTGTTAGGTTATCAGCATACTTCAGAGTATCTTCTTTTGTATTCAGCAGAACAAAGAAATGCATTAATGTTTGTAGCAATATGAGGGTAAGTAAATGATGACAGAATTTTCATTTTGGGGAGGACTATCCAGAACTAAATCCTAAACATTTAGTCTCATGCTATGTGCTTTTATTTATACAGAAGTGAAGGAAAGATTTATATGTAATATGAAAAGTAATATATCACTTTTGTGTTACCTTGACAGGTGCGTCCATTAGATGACATAGAGTAACCATGTGGAGGACAGGCACATTTGTAGCTACCTGGGACATTCACACACTGGAATGCACAGAGGTTTCCAATGCTCTGTGAGCACTCGTCGATATCTAGAGAACAAATAAGAGCATTTCATCTTTATCTCTAAGAAAACTAGCCATTTATAAAGAACAAACCACTGTGAGATGGATTTGTCCATTAACCAGAAAGATATGTGTTTAAGAAAATGTGGCAACAATGCACTAACTGCAACACTGTGCTGAAAAAAAAAATCCTTCCTTATTAAAATACTCAAGGCATTATCGATCTCATATCCCCATCAGATGATCCCCATCATTTCTTTAATCAACGTACTGTATAATGTAAACGTGTCCTTGTGTTTTAATCCTTAATGGCTATGAATGGAATGATGGAAACTAATTTTAATCTATCTCCCGTCTTGAGGACATTGATAACACTTCACCTTCACACGTGTGCCCGTCTTCTTTCAGGTAGTAGCCCATTCGGCAATAACACTGGTAAGAGCCATAAATGTTTGCACACTCCTGACTGCAGGGATTGTTGTCACATTCACTAACATCTATGAGAGAACACAGTAAACATCAAGTTTTTGGATTAAAAATGGTTTGTTTGTACATATTTGCATAAATCATTACAGTGTTGTGCACATTGGTGGTGTGTCATATCAGTGCAAATATACAGTGGGGTCTAAACGTCTAAAACCACACTGAAAATTTGGGATTCAAAATCTAATTAAAATCTGGGAAAAGGAGTGAGGCAGATGTACAGAAAAATGTAATTAAATATTAATAATATATTTAATAAAAATAATAAAAAAGGAAATATTTATAACTCTGCACTATTTCTAGGTCACTAATCAAATTACTTTGACACACTACGTGAGTAAACTAATGGTCAGATGTTCTTCCTCCACTGAAGCACAAGATACTTTCTGGATCATTCTCAGATCATGCTGGAGAACATGACCATCAGGTTTTCATATTCAATTTGGTTTTCATTTTTCACTTTTTCACATTTGTCATGTTCATGAGAAAAAATGAATTAAATTATCATATTAAACTACTAATTCTGCAAAATGGCACATACTGTTGTCCCTCTGAAACCAAACTGAAAGTCACCTCATGAAAAGTTCCTCAGGCTATGTCAGCCACCAAGTCCTTGAAACAAACTTTGAATAAATGAATGGATCTGGCCATGATGGAACTAGTAAAAAAAAAAGTGCGCTTCAGTCCCCTACAAAACTCTTCAGCTGACAGCTCACTTGTCTATTTTTGTTTTGCATTCTATTCGTGTCTCACTTTAATTGGAAAGAAAGAACATTCATACTGTCAGATCACAACACATTCTTCGCAGGCAGAACTGATCCGTGTTCAATTCTGCTAGTGCAAATGGATGTACCTTCACAGTTCTTGCCATCAAAGGCCAGGGAGAAGCCAGTGGTACAGGAGCACTGGTAGGAGCCCGGCGTGTTATCACAGGCCTGGGCGCACAGGCGACCTGGGTACCGCCAACATTCATTTACATCTGCCAGCAGAAAAGATGCAGAGAACTGTATTAGCTTACAAACATACTGTAGTCTGGGGAGCATCTCTGTCTCTTTCCCCCTGCCTTGCTGTCTTCTTTCACTCTGCTATAGGAGCAGAAAAGATAAGAGATTAGGATAATCTGCACGCTCTATTGAGCATGAGCTGCTGTCAGCTTCATCTATATGCATGCTGTTAGTCTGGCTAACCACAGAGAAGACGACATCCTTTGGGTAATTCAGTCATGGTATCCAAACTTTTTTTAAACCCTTCAAGTGCTTTATTTTGCCGCTGTGGTTTAAGATACTCCAAAAAATGTCTGAAACTTGAATGTGTTTGAGGTCAGAAGTCAGTTTTCCTGTGTCACAGATGCTAATGCTAATGTTGAAAAACCTCCTCCTGTATTGCATATATTTTGTAAGGTCATTTTTGAAGTGACGTTTTGTGTGAACTTGCTATTCTGACTAAAGATGTGTGGTTTGGCTGTGTATTTGTTGTGTGTGTTGATACACACCCACACAGAGCTGGCGAATGGCGTCGTACTGGTAGCCGGTTTGGCAGTCACAGCGGTAGCTGCCGGGCAGGTTGTGACAGATTTGGCCCTCTCCACAGCGGTGGGTGCCCATCTGACATTCATCTACATCTGTAGTACATATTCAACAATCTTAATAGTTCTTTCAGACTCTGTTAGCATGTGCTAACAGAAATGGTAAAAAAACGTACCATGCTACTACTGTGGTTTTTCATAATTCATAATTGTTTGTACATGGTTCAAACAGCTTTTTTTTGGACATGTATCATAGTAGCTTGGTATTTTTTGAGCATGGTATAATCATCATTTACCATGGTATTGCCACAGTATTTCTTAGGTATGTTGTTTAAACAAGTAGAACTGTCTTTTGTCAAGCCAAATTTCAGAAGAAATGTTAGGTAAAAAGTTTGTGGGAACCATTCAAATACAGTAAAATAATAAAATATAAAGTTCTATACATAACATGTATAACAGATATATATCTAGAAATAATATTTTATATAATACTGTACACTACTATTCAAACGTTTGGGGTCAGTAATATTTTTGACAGAAGTCTCTCATGCTCACCATTTATTTTATTCAAAGATACAGTAAAAACAGCAATAATGTGAAATAGTATTACAATTTAAAAATCTAATTTGTCTCTTTAATACATTTTAAAATGTCATTTCTGCGATGGCAAAGCTGAATTTTCAGCATCATTACTTCAGTCATCAGTGTCACATGATCCTTCAGAAATCATTCTAATATGCTAATTTGGTGCTCAATAAATTATCTTATTATCAATGTTGAAAACAGTTGTGCTGCTTATATTTTTGTGGAAACTGTGAAACATGGATTCAGGATTCTTTAATGAATAGAATGTTCAAAATAACAGGATTTATTTGAAAAAAAAAAAACTTTTGTAAGATTAAAAAGTCTTTAATGAATTCTTGCTAAATAACTGTATTAGTTTCTTTAAAAATCTTACTGACCCCAAACTTTATATAATAATAGTTAATTTAAAACTAAAAATGTGTCTGAAAGGGTTAAGTTTAGGAAGTTGTAGGGTTAAGGTATAGTTGTGTATATTTATGTGCATCCTCACCAATACATCTTGCTCCATCAGGGCTGGAATGGTAACCCCGACTGCACATGATAATCTTGCGCTGACAGGTGTAAGAGCCCACAGTATTTATGCAGTTAAAGCCAGTCGTACATGGTTCACTCACACTGCTGCATTCATCGATATCTAAAATAAAGAGAGAGATAGCATGAAAGTCGTAAAAAATTGAAGGAAAATTAAACAAAAATTCAACTTTCTTGTAAGAATGTTCATAAAAGTGTCTTTGCTGATTTGGTATTCTTCATGCATCTGTCCACTAGGGGGCACTGAGTGACTCTGAAGCTGGCTTTTCACTTTCTTACCAATGCAGTTGCTGTGTGAGTCCTGAGTGAAGCCTGTTAGGCAGCGTTGCTTCAGGTTACAAGTGAACGAGCCATCAGTATTCTGGCACTGGAAGCCCATCCCACAGTTATGGGTTCGCATAACACACTCATCGATGTCTAGAACAGAAAGAGTGCACCAGATGTCAAAACATGCCAGTGGACCGAACAGCAAGACGCCACCCAGTCGGGTTCCTGCTCTGATAGATTTGTTTAGCTTTTGAGACCGATGCTGTTATAAGGTCCAAACAAATGAAGTTTCCTCTCTTAAAACCTTCAGGAAATTCTGTAAATCTCACCAAATTTGGCAAGCATGGCAGCATAATGAATAGACGGAGCTCATCTGAGACATCTGATGGAGGAGATGGGTTTGGACAGAGATCACAACAGTACTCAATTACAAGTTAGAACTTCACAGTAGGTGGCACTGTGGCTCAATAACAGGCCGGGAAAGCATGCTCACACTTCAAGGCAGATGATCTCACAGGATCAAACCCTAGTTTCTCCTCAGTCATCCACAATTGCATGCTATTAAAAGTAAAAACTAAATGATTTTGTATTTCACAACTTGCTAATAGTACTGACATAAAACTTTCTTCATTTTGATATAGACATGAATTGAATTCTGAACTGAATTCAATGATGAACTGCCTTTAACTGAAAATTGAGTGTTTACTATTATAATTTTGCATTATTGACACAATATTTTCCTAATGAATACTGTACAGTTGCTTTGACACAATCTGTATTTTTAAAAGCGCTATATAAATAAAGGTGACTTGACTTGACATGACTGAAAGCAATAACCTGCAGTTCAGTAAACGAGTCAAATGATGGAAAGTACAAAGAAGGATTCAAACTGGTATCTTGTCTTTTTGAACTCATAGTCATTCAAATAACCATAAGAATCATAACAGTCAGTCATTTGGGAATTACCATTGACTGATACATTCATCATTTGATTCATAAAAAAGAATCAGTTTATAAGACTCATTTGTTCATGAATCACATTGCACTGGTCATGCAGTGTGTTTTTGATTCACTAAAAAGAACCGGCTTATAATGATTCATTTGTTAGTGAATCGGACTGCACTAGTCACGCTGTATGTTTTTGATTCACTAAAAAGAACCAGCTCATAAGAGTGATTTGTTCGGGAATCAGATTACCATTTTCATGGAGATTTTTTAATTCACAAAAAATAATCAGCTCATAATGAGTCATTTGTTCATGAATCGGCTGCACTGGTCACACTGTATGTTTTTGATTCACTAAAAAGAGTCAGCACATAATAGTAATATGTTTGGGAATCAGAGCATGGTCGTCCTTATGTTTTGATTCACAAAAAAACAGAGTCAGCTCATAATGAGTCATTTGTTCATAAATCAAACTGCACTAGTCATGCTGTATGTTTTTGATTCAATAAAAAGAACTGGCTCATAAGAGTGATTCGTTCGGGAGTCAGATTACCATGGTTATGGAGATTTTTTGATTCACAAAAAAGAATCGGCTCATAATGAGTCATTTGTGCAATGATCATGCTGTATGTTTTTGATTTACTTTAAAAAAACTGGCTTATACTGAGTCTTTTGTTCTTTAATCGACTGTACTGGTCACACTGTATATTTTTGATTCACTAAAAAGAGCCAGCACATAAGAGTAATTCGTTCGGGAATCAGAACATGCTCGTGCTGATGTTTTGATTCACAAAAAACAGAGTTAGCTCATAATGAGTCATTTGTCCATAAATCAAACTGCACTGGTCATGCTGTATGTTTCTGATTCAATAAAAATAAATGGCTTATAATGATTCATTTGTTTGTGAATCGGACTGAACTAGTCAAGCTGTATGTTTTTGATTCACTAAAAAGAACAAGCTCATAAGAGTGATTCGTTCGGGAGTCAGATTAGGCTACCATGTTTATGGAGGCTTTTTGATTTACAAAAAAGAATCAGCTCATAATGAGTCATTTGTTCATGCACGGATCATGCTGTATGTTTTTGATTTAAAATAAAATAAAAAACTGGCTTATACTGAGTCTTTTGTTCATGAATCCACTGTACTGTTCACACTGTATATTTTTGATTCACTAAAAAGAGCGAGCACACAAGAATGATTCGTTCAGAAATCAGAAAATGGCCGTGTTCTATGTTTCTGATTCACTAAAAACAAGTGATTCAAATGAGTCATTTGTTCAGGAATCAGACTGCACTGAACCAGCTCATTGTTTGTTTATCAGACCGCACTGCTCATGTTGTATGTTGCTTTAGCATACAGCCCAAGGACAAGTCTACAAAAATATGTTCCTTGATATTGTCCGGAACACCATTTTTCCTTGCATTATATTCAATATTCAGAACTCAGGTAAAATATGATTTCTTAGCACCATTACCTAAGCAACATGAAATCCACTTATGGCTTTTAGTGAGCCCTTAATCTCAGGTTTAGGGTGGTCTTTCCAAATCCTACATCTGCACTATAGCAACAGAGCATGAATTTTCAACACTCCAAAGTCTGCAATTAGTTAAAATCCACTATTCCCATTCTGTCACTTATTTTGATTATAATTCCTCCACACTTATAAGCATGCACCAGGCCAAGTCCTGACAAGAATCAGAGACTCTTGCAAAGTTTTCCCTGTTCAAAGGCAATGGTTAGATGTGTCTAGGCATCTGCTTTGTGTAAAAACAGAGTGCGGGATGCTTTAGATGTTCACGAGCGAGAGCCTTGAGGCAGTCAGCTGTGGCCTCTTTCGAACTGCGAAGTTCGAATGCAAAATTAGCATTTTACTGCCCAGATTGACGCATGGTTTCTGGTTCTTCTCTACAGCGGTGACGGTGGTGTGTTTAGATGATGAAGACACTGGTCCGAGATCTCTGAAGTAGTGTGGGCTAGAGGACCCTGACAAAGACGGAAGACCGTTTGTTATTGATTTTGTCCATATGCATCACCGGATAACTCCGATAGCTGGGGGAGAGTTGGGCCGCTGCCATGTTTCTGCTGATTTGATCTCATGTAAAAGCAAAGTTCACGTAGATGTAACTCTCAGCATATTTTAATTAATAAAACAATGCTCTGTGGACGTTTAGTGAAATTAAAGCTTAAGTGGGTAATTTTTGCACCACTAACTGAACATACAAATAACGTCTGTTTTCAAACAGCTTTCCTGACCACTTCTCTGTTTGTCATTGGTGACAACGCCAAAGTCACAATATTGCTTGAACATATATTGCTAAACAGGGTTGGAAAATGCAATCTGGTTCTTATTCAGTAACAATGACTTCTGTCAACTTAAATCGCATGACAAAATTTACACTACTGTTCAAAAGTTTAAGGTAAATGTATTTATTTTTTGAAGAAAGTTACCTTTATCCAGCAAGGATGCATTCAATTGATCATAAGTGAATGTAAAGATTTTTACATTGTTACAAAAAAAAATGTTTGAATGTTCTTTGGAACTTTCTTTTCATCAAAGAATTCTAAAAAGTTTTTTTAAGTACGAAATAAGCATATTAAAATGATCTCTAAGGGATCATGTGACACTGAAGACTGAAGTGATGGCAAATACAGCTTGCCATTGCAGGAATAAACTACATTTTTAAAAATATATTAAAACAGAAAACATTTATTTGTAATAAAAATAAAAGATCAAATAAATGCAGCCTTGGTGAGCATAAGAGACTTTTTTCAAACACATTAAAAATTTTTACCAACCCCAAACCTTTGAATGGCAGTGTACTGTAGGTAAGATACACATTAGATTAAAAACTTTTAGCATTTTTGACAACATATACAGTTTAATTTTTTTAACTGAATGCAAATTGTTGAATTACATTTATGCTTTCTCTAAACCATGTTAATATTTTGCACAAATAATTGTACATTTATTTCTGATTTATTCTATCTGTTCATCATTTGGTATAACAGACTGCTGCAGTTACTAAAAAGGTTAAAACTTTTTAACCTTTTTTCCCTTATCTATTCCTTAAAATACTAAAAGTGTCATTAATTAAAATTCGAAAAATTTTAGGTAAATTAGGAAAACAAAATGATGTTGCATGTGTGTTATGTGTGTGTGTGTACATGTGAGCATTTGTTGATATTGTACCCACCTTCACATACTCCATTCCTCAGCTGGTAACCGCTCGAACATAAGATCTGCCTCTCACACACAAACCCTCCTACCGTGTTCACGCAGCGCTCATCGGCCTGGCAGGTGTGCGTGTTCGTCACACACTCGTTCACATCTGCAAAGCAAAAGCACAGCGTTATTTTCCAAAGTGTAACACCAAAGTGTCACATCCTAACACAGAGCCAGTGACACAAATTGAGAGTTACAGTACATCCACAAAAATGGAAGAAGCTTCCTGGAATGAAGAAGCTGAAGCTGATGGAGAAGCAAGCAGGTGAGACAGCAGTGTAAAAAAAAAAAAAAACCCGGCAGAGCCCGTTGTGTGTTTCCATTAGCCGTGGCACGCATAAGGCATTTTGCTTCACATTCTTTAGTTCTGGCACTGTGGCGAACTGGCAAGATCTTCGGTTGGCCAGATTTATTAAAGGCAATAACTCTGGACTAAGTTGAAAAAAGTCTAAACAAGATTGGAAAGTGAGCGCAGAGAGAGGAGAAAATAATTACTTGAAGCTTAGACAATGGCTGATTTGTGGGCCAAGAAAAGGATTCAATCTGTCATGTTATTGCCAGAGTAAATAATTTCAGGGGACTGGCTGGAAATGTTTGTGCTTTCTCCTGGCCATATTAAGACAGGAAAGAAAAAAAGAGCACATGCTACCTTATCTGTTCCACACAGCAGCTGGTAACACCATCCAGAGAACGCTGAATTTGAATGTTTGAAAGTTTTTTGGACTTGCATTTCCCGGATGAAACAAAAACTAGTGTTTTAGGTACAGTGTTGTTGTAATGACAGTGACCACACATTGTGAACCACACAATAATAGTCACTGTGTAGTATAAAGGCAGCTACAATTTTATATATATGTATGGGAAGTCAAAAACCAATCGCAAAGTATGCAAATATTACAAGTGGTTCAGGCTGAAGTCATTTCAAAATATTTCATATTGCAAATTGTGTTGTAGTCTAAAACAACTTGAAAGATCACAATACATGGCCTTGAATATGTGTTAAACATGCGAATATGTAAAAGTCTGTTGAGGTGTCTTGAGAGAAATAAGGAGAAGGTGAAAAAAAGGAGAGAAAAAAGCTGAATATCCCAAACTCAAAGACAAACTCATTTTTCAAACAGGTTTCCGAGGCCAATTGGGACTACTTAAAGTCCTCTTTTTAATTTTGCATTCATTCATTCATTCTGGGCATTTTTAATGAGTCACAGTTCAATTTACAGTAAATGGCAGCTGCATTGCCAGAAATAAAAATAAAACAATAAAAATATGTTTTTGATAAAATATAATGTTTTCTGGGAATGTATTTACTGTTCAATTTCATGGGAACTTCGAACTGCGTCCTCTAGGGGTCGCTATGGGGAACGCCTCATCGTGACCCGTGTCTGAAGCATACATTGAAAAAACACCAACTCGTTGGCCGGCGACAGCCATGACGTCACTACCGGTGCGACTATAGTATAAATA
>NW_015542345.1:2751218-2755825 GCF_001515605.1 Sinocyclocheilus anshuiensis
TTCCGTACTCAGGGAACCATGGTTACATAAGTAACCTGAGACGTCTTCACTGTAGATTATTGGGTGGCACATATTTTTTTACAAATAAATAATTTTCTCTAAGTGTATGTTCTTGTTCATTATTACATGTCTAAACAGTAAAGTATGTAGTAATTTATACATTTTTTAAAGTTACAGTAACATTACAATGCAGTGTTCAACCATTTATAATTTTTCATCATATAGTGTTTTTTACAGTTTATGGAGTTAACGGGTTTTTACTGTAGCATTTTTTTTTAGTAAAATTACAACCATTTATTACAGTTTACATGACAAGAGGACATAGTTCACCCTAAATTAAAAATTATCTCATCATTTACTCACCATTATGTCATTCCAAACCTGTATGATTTTTTTTCCTGTGGAAGATAAAGATGATATTTTGAGATATTATTTTTTATCTATTTTATGTTATACAGTAAAAAAAGGTCATACAGGTTTGGTTTGGAATGACATGAATGTAAGTAAATGATGACAGAATTTTCATTTTTGAGTTGACAATCAAGGTCACACATTTAAAGGTCCACACTTTAGTTGCCAGGTAAGTGAGATCACTATGAGATCTCTGTGATTCTTTTGTAAAGGTTCCTGATTTAGCCCCAAAAGTCACACAGAAAGCATCACTGACACCCTCTTGCACTCTGTCTTGCACCCAGCACAAAAGTGTCAACAAGCTGCCTCATCAACATACACGGGCAGTGGCACTTATTCAAAAAATTTGCTTTATCATAACAATATGGTGAACTGCCTTCAAAATGCGGTGCTCTGAAATGCATTAGAGGATATGTATGGGATGAATAATGCATTTCTGTAGACTGGAGGCAAAGGGGAGTGGGTTAGTGCTATTGTAAAGGGATGTGACTGCAGTGCAAGCTATCAGGATTATGGTCTGTCAACATTATTTCTACATCAGTGGTGCTGGCATGATTGATAGGGGTTAAGATGAGAGGGTGATGATGACCGCCCAAGATGGTTGCAAGCTTGGGTTCACCTTTTGTCTAAATTCCTGCCTTTATTTATAAGTCAGTGTTGTTGTTTTAACTAAAACTATTAAAACTGTTTTTGTTCATTTAAATAAAGCTGAAATAATATATTGTACATTACAAATATTATGGCCTCTTCGACAAATTGCTTTTGTTCGCTTTGGATAAAAGCATGTAAACTTAGACAAAAATTAGAAACGTTGCCTTGGTAATTAACTGAAATAAATAAGATTAAGTCAAAGTACTAAAACTGAAATAAAAATAAAAATAAAAGCTAAATAGAAGTAATTAAAAACCTAAAAGGAAAAACAAAAGTTTGTAAAAGTAAATTACTAAAGCATAAACAATTTGAAACGAAAACTGAAAATTAAAAAAATAGAGCTAATTATAATAAATACTAATGTAGCTGATAAAGCTAATGTTAATAAATATTATAATAGGATATAAATAATACTAAAATAACATTATGGACATGCACACACATTTGCATATTTTCATTATGGGAGCACTAAGTAATATATAAATACAATTATATTATATATAAAATATAAAATAATTAATTAAAATGCATTCAAGCATTAAACAATAGATTATATATTAAATTATAACACTAATATTAATATATAAATAATAACATAAAAAAAGGAGGGTGGGATTTATCAATAAACAATGATTAAATAGTGACAGCACTTTCATTTTTGGAGCACTGTTCCTTTAAGAGCATATGTTTAACATGCATGCTCATTAGTATTATTATCAATCATTTTGAACCTAACAACACCATTAAAAAATGTAAAAACTAATTTTCAAAGCCTAATCCCACACTTCTCTGTCTAGCTGCTCCCTATTTGGTTTAGAGGCCGATTCAAGATGCCCATTAACCACCTCAAGAATCAAACTGTTTTGTAATAGATTGAGACATTTGTGTATGCTAACCACTAATGCCTGCTATGTTTTTGGTTATGTCTGGAGGAAGGCAACACAAATTCGGCGGGGCCCCACAGCTTCTGGTGAGAAATCGGCGCAAACATAATACCCATAATGCAACCATATGTATGTGAGTTAGTTGTAAGAGCATGCCGATGAGCTTTTGTATTTCCTCCTTGAGTGTTAGTGAGTGTTTATCTGGGCAAGCACTGGACAAACATGTCCAACAGTGAGCTAAAACAGTCTCACGGTGCCAGTTGAAACCTCTTACCCACACAATCTCTATTCTGGTTGTGAATAAAGCCCTCATCGCACATCTCATTCAGCATCATACACTGGTAGGAGCCCTCCCGGTTCACACACACCTCGTCCCGAGAGCAATTGTGTCTGCCGCTCGTGCATTCATTCACATCTATGATACACATAACAGTTTAGTTGAAGAAAGAACACACACATAACACATACACGCCACCTCCACCATCATAAAGTTGTACTAGCATTTTATGAGGTGTGAGATCAGATCAGGTTTTGTTTCTAATAGTGAGGTTTGCTCTCAATTAATCAACCATTTTATTGTTGTTTGAAGTTGGTTTTCTTTGTGGCAAAATCGCATGCATGTCTGGCTTTATGATTCTATAACGTTTAATGTTTACCACGTGAATATGGCTTATGAAAAGAAACAGATGCTAGAGAAACTCCGGGGAGGATATACAGTCTCATATTTTGAGCGTGCATTTGGAAGTGTAAATGTTGATCATAAATTGAATGAAAGTTAACACTAAAACATTTCGTTAAAAAAATCCATCCAGTTTCCTGTAGAGTGTGACTTAAGTCTTTGGCTCCAGCAAAGCCAGTCAAGCTTGATTTTGTCAATATGCCAAAATGAAATCAAGGTCTCTGCCCACCCACATTCAGCATATGGGAACGCTTTGACGGAGAGACACGGAAAGAGAGAGAGAAATAAACTCTTGAAATACAGAGATAATTCAGCAGTGAAAACTGCCCTCTCAGCTGAAGCCATTTCGATTATATCATCCCTTAAACTGTTCTCACGTGCAAAAATTGCCCTGATTTACAGTTTTGTGTCTCCTGAATCAAGGTGAACATAAAGTAAAATGTGACATTCATGTTGTGCCTTTAGGCAGTTCACGTTTCAGTCCAATAAACAGTATTAATTGTTGTCGAACGTCACAGTAATTCAATATTAGCTGAAAATGGCTAGTTGTTAATTCTACATTTGCTGTAGAAGTTGAAAGCTGGTACACTGTGCAATTTTTTTTTTCTGTCCTTTACGACTGCTGCTTGTCAGATTGTAGAATATGATCTCAGTGAGATCTTGGGTAAAGGCCAAACAGACAGTGCAACATAAACAGTATTTTATGCCAGACTAGATGATATACAGCTAATATTGGTCACAACTGACAGCCCATTTAACAGTATTAACCCATGTCACATTTTGATATCCTCACTGGAATTTAAAATGGCACAATATAAAAGTCATGGAGGGGGAGGGGGAGGGGGGGTCATAGAAAAGTAATTGAAAATTTAATTAATCCAAAAAAAGTAATTAATCAAAATGTATTTATTGTTTATCATAAACACTATATTTCTCATTTTACAGTAAAAAAAAATTTTTTAAATCTAGAAAATAAAATATCTAAACATCATCAAAACAAGAAACATTTCTTTGATAAACTTGAAAAGAGAATAAAAATGTTTTTGATTAAGACTTATTTCTAAATTGCATTTATGTATTTTATTATATTTAATTAATTAATTAATTACATGTTACATTAACAGTTTTTACTGTACTATATACACACACACACACACACACACACACACACACACACTGTATACTATATACTGTAAATTAAATAAATAATTCCCCACCAACAAAATATTGTGTTTCTGATCCGGTGTAGTAACAGCTGCGCATGGCAATTTTATTAGCACCCTCCATGACAAGTTTAGTATATGGAATGGAAAGACCTTGAAATATATAATCTGCAACACTATCAGTACTGTAAATAAACATGTGGTAAAAGTGTCAGTCACTGAGGTCACTGTTTATTATTGTAGTCAGGGCTGAAGGAGAGTAATTGGTCGTGGATCAGTGAACCTGAAGGAAGCAGATCCTCAGGTAAGACTGTGATGTTCAGGCCATGAAAAATCTCTTGTCATAATCCTTTGGGTATAACTGAATGATATACATGAATGATTCAGTCCAATAAGGCAGTGTTTCCCAACCTTTTTTCAGTCACGGCACCCTTTGGAAATTTGAACAAACTTGTGGCACCCTACAAAATTAATTTTGTCACAATATTAAAATTTCTATCTTCGATATGATCATTTGAAAAGTATTGATATTCGGTACAACAGGGAAGAACTGCAGAATATAATGTCATACAGATATTTTTAATATTATTACAAAATTTTGTCCATCAATGGTGGCAATCAGTAGGCTAATTTCTAATGAAGAGACCAATTTATATGACAGATTTTAATGTAGGCTTTTATACACATGTAAACATTATTTAATTACCATTATAACTAGCTATCTCACAAATTTTTGCTCACTCAGTGTTTTTTTTATTTTACAGTGGGGTAATTTTAGCTTGATTTCAAACTTTGAATTGAATAAAAAATGACAAGTAA
>NW_015542345.1:2756062-2780423 GCF_001515605.1 Sinocyclocheilus anshuiensis
CCATCCTGGTCGCCCCGCACCCAGAAGCCGTGGCCGCCGCCGCTCGAGGGCGTCAGGAGCCGCCCCTGGAGTGGGGGGTAATGTCAGGGATTCATCAGTCACTTCAGTCACCATCCAGGATAATTACCTGATCACAGTCACCTGAGTTCTGATCACCCGCACCTGCTGTCACCAATCAAGCCACACTACAAATACACACACAGCACAGTCACTCACTGTCCGGTCTACCATTCACTCCTACGAACTTCTCTGGACTCTCTCTGCCAAATTCTCCTAGAACGAATTACCTGCTGTTCCTCCCGCGATCCTCCAACGACTCCTTGGAAACTGTTCCACGATTTCCAACGTAACCGGCATCCGATCCTCACCATCAGAACTCAGATAAGCACCCTGGAACCATTCACTGTGTTGACACTCACCTGCCTTTAACACACCTATTCCAGTCATCCCCTTACCCAGTCAATAAACCATCCTGATTTGCACTTACCTGTTGTGTCTGGCCTTGCTTTGTGACAGTTACAACTCAGTAGGGCTATTGCAGACAGAAACAATACTGTACTACATCGATGTTTCCTGTCGGCTCGATTTTTGAGTGGACTTTGCTGTTCCGATTCGCATGAACGGTATACGAGTGGAGCGACATAGAGCGGGATAATACGCAGAGCGTCACACCACGTGAAAATGAAACCTGAGCGGTGAACTAATTTTCGGCAGCTGAAATTTCTGTGCATCTCTAATTATTGGCGACATCAGAAATGGATATTATATAATAGATGTTTTTTTGAACATTTTAGCAATTTAAAAATATAAAAAAAAAATGTTTACACGGCACCCCTGCTCTCGACAGACGGCACCCCGGTTGGGAAACACTGCAATAAGGGATTGGTTAGTGTGGTATGACAGTTTTATCAGTGTTTTCTGACAGCTGCGTTGAGAAAAGTTTATGTATATGTAGTTTTGGACCAATTTAGAGTACTTTACCTTCACAAGTGTGTCCGTCAGCCATCAGAGAGAATCCTGGGAAACAGGAACATTGGGCCAATCCTCTAACCACAGAACACTGCTGAGAGCAAGGCCCATTACCTGCAGACCGTAGCAAAATTCAGTTAATGCATCTTTCACACTTCTTTTTTATACATTACATTATACGTACTACGCCAAGGATCACTATTATTATAGTTCAAACATAAATATTAATAAAATAAATAATACAATTATAAGTTTTTTTTTTTCAACAACCCCCTAAACCTAATTATTAAAAGTTGCATAATTTGTGCTACAGACATGATTGATACCTCAAATCTGAAAAGAAATGGGTGTCAATGTGATTTTGTTAATTTTTCTGACTTTTCCAGGATGTGTGAGAGAGTAGTCAATTGTCATGAAAAAAAAAACATAAAATAATACAATAATTTATAAAATAAAATTGATATACGTATACGATTATAGTTTATAATAGTATTTATATATATATATATATATATATATGCTTTAAGTATTAGTCATTTTGTTGTGTTTCTCTCATTTGTCTTATTTTTTCTTCAGTATTTCTATATAGTTCCTAATACTTTTATTTCAGTTTTAGCTATTTTAGTATATCAAGTAAAACTAAAAGTAAAAGAGCAATGATGCTTTGGCAACTAGCTGAAATACTTTGTATATATATATTTTTTTTATTTCAGTTTACTTTTTTTTTTTTCAACCAGTGAAACTTTTTATGGTTTTAGTTTTAGTTTTAATTATAGAAGCAAGAGCCCAGATATCAGGCTGAGTGTGTGACTTCTTTATGGCACTAACAGATTTAGTTAAAAATTAAACTGTAATCAGTATGACTTAATGAGTCACCCAGATACATCCAGATCATCGCACTGACTGATACTCCAGAAACACGACAGTGCCCCAGACAAGACACAGACTTCCAGTAAATGCTTAAGTCCTTAAATGTCTACTATCAATCCCAAACCAGATATACATTAAACCTTGTGGCGTATGGACTTATCTTGTAAAGCGCTATATCTTCTGGATGGCCTGCTGAATGAGGAGGAAAGGTTTTTTTTTTCTCCTCTGTTAAGCATGTTTCAATTAAGATAACATATGTAGTGCAGAACATCAGATCAACCATACAGTGCCTGTGAGGCTACAGTTCATGATCTGGAATTTAGTTCTCTGTCATGGTGCCAGAATTTCACAGATCATTGAAATATTATGTCAGTCTCATGACAATTGAAAGAATAATGTTATGCGCACATCAAAACAACCCATTATGCCAAGACGTGACTAACAGACTGGCTGCTGATCAAAAACCACTTAATTTCAAATAGAGGATTCTGAGTTCTGCCAACCACAAAACATTTGCATAATTTTTTTTCCATCATGAGTGAAGCTAAGTAAAAAAATCAGTATTTTTATACATATTGTTATATATGTTACATCAATACTTTATAAGGTAAAAAAACAATGAAAATGACATATTTAATATGTACTGAATGATTGCGTAAAATAAATTGTGTTAAATGCAACCTTGATTAGCATATATATATATATATATATATATATACACAGTATGTGTGTGTGTGTGTGTGTGTGTGTGTGTGTGTGTGTGTGTGTGTGTGTTTTACACCCCATTCACAACTGTATTTAGCATCGTCCACTAGTGATCAGCTAAATACCAGGCGTAAACAGGGCCTAAAAGTCTTTTTTATTTCCTGAAGAGAGTGAATAAGGCACTGCTAAATTGTATACCACACACCAGCACATGGGTTACGTAAGACCAGGGTTTGAGTAGTAGTTTCTTGTCTTGCTGGAGGTACAGTTATCAGCCTGTCTTCCTCACTAACTTTGTTGTCTTCCTCCTTGTTCTCTGTGAAAAAAGTGAGAGAAAGCAGTGAGTCATTCTTTTTCATTCTGCATCCTGTCAGATGGTATTTTTGGTAGAGAAACTGCATATGATGGAGAGTTTCTCTCCAACATTTAATCATGACCAGATGAGAAATTATGGAAAGTGCTTTGATTTGTGACATTTGCCAACATATATCTTGTCATCAGAATTCCTACCATTCCTAAAGTCAGCTGAAGGTTGCTGGAGAGAAGTTACTTGCGGTGTATCATTAGTTCATTCCTGACATGAGATCATGAGTCAAGTGTCACACTGGAGCAGCACAACACTATCTCTATCAACACTTCCATGTCACCAGAGACACTAAAACAATATTGACACATGATGACAATCCCATCACGCCTTCCCATCACAACGGCGTTGTTAGGGTTTGGCCGTATAACCAGGGAAACGAGACAAATAATTACAAACAGCAGTGAATCAGGCAAAACAAAGGTAGACTGCACATCAGCCTATCACTACTATCTAGGGATAGTTCACCCAAAAATGAACTCTTGTCATTATTTACTTATGGGCTTGGAATATAAAGATATTTTAGGATACTTTTATGATGCTTTTTCAGCAAGACAGCTCCAGTTCTCCTTCATTTTATAATATTGAAAAGACTGTGCAGGATATTCTTCAAAAATGTTTTGTGTTTTAAAATAAATCTCATAGAGGTTTAAAATAACATGCATTGTTGTTACTATTTGCAAAAACTAAAAATACTAAAACAAATTTTTGTTAATTGAAATGAAGCTGAAATAAAAATTTAAATATTAGATGAAAAATGTGACCCATAACCACAAAACCAGTCATAAGTTGCACAGGTATATTTGTAGCAATAGCCAACAATGCATTGTATGGGTCAAAATTATCAATTTTTCTTTTATGGCAAAAATCATTAGGATATTAAGTAAAGATCATGTTCCATGAAGATATTTTGTAAATTTCCTACCGTAAATATATAAAAACTTAATGTTTGATTAGTAATATGCATAGCTAAGGACTTAATTTGGACAACTTTAATGGAGTTTTTTTTCAATATTTAGATTTTTTTTTTGCAAAAATTGACACTTATGACTGGTTTTGTGATCCATGGTCACAAATGTAAAACTTAAAAAAAAATTTAAAATTAAAAATAACAAAAAGTTAGAAATGCTGACTTGGCAACTAACTAAAATATAATAAAATGAACAAAATTATAATTTTAAATTAAAGTACTAAAATGGCTAAAACTAAAATTGAAATTAACGATAAAATCTAAATAGAAATATTAAAAAACTAACAAAAGACAAAAGCACATATCACAATTGCTAAAATTTCAAATTAAAATGAAAATATAAAAATAAAAGCTAATTCTAAACATTAATAAGTACTAGTATGCAATACTATTGTAACACTGATACCATGAGGTGTGAGTAAACATTTTCATTTTTGGATAATGTTTGATGGCAATTTTACTTCATTTCAGCTTTATGTAAAATCATGTATGCTATAGTATATAATGAATGAATATTATTCATGTGGTTCCTTAGAGTTCAAAGGTTTTAAAAATAATATATCAGGATGTCTAATTCACTGACTCATCATAAAAATCTTCACTCGACTGCTGTATGTACAGGCACACATCTAAAAGCACTCACAGCACAGTTAGTTATCGGAGTTATCTGAGGTAATTTTGAATCCGGATCAGATCCCAAGTAACACACACACACACACACACACAGTGCAGACAGGATGTTGAGCAGGTATTAAGATTAATTCCCCCGTTTAATGCAGGGCTGATAGTGTGTGTTTTGAGTGCATAAAGATGAGGCTTGCATATGCTATGTTGTACAGTGGGTACGGAAAGTATTCAGACCCCCTTAAATTTTTCACTCTTTGTTATATTGCAGCCTGGACTCAAATGAAGGTGTAGAACCATCTCAAGGATGATCAGAAGAAATGGACAGCACCTGAGTTAAATATATGAGTGTCACAGCAAAGGGTCTGAATACTTAGGACCATGTGATATTTCAGTTTTTCTTTTTTAATAAATCTGCAAAAATGTCAACAATTCTGTGTTTTTCTGTCAATATGGGGTGCTGTGTGTACATTAATGAGGAAAAAAAATTAACTTAAATGATTTTAGCAAATGGCTGCAATATAACAAAGAGTGAAAAATTTAAGGGTGTCTGAATACTTTCCGTACCCACTGTATACAGAAGCAGATCTCTGCTGTGAAAATCTATGAATAACATAAACCCTGCAGGTTCTCAACAACTTTTAGGCATATCCAAATAGGATATTTCACTGATATACACCTGCTTACTTTAAAAATGGTTAACACATACAAAACTGTATCTATATACAGCAAGAAACACGAACATGGGTTTTTGTTGTAAAGTCATGAGTCATTATACAATGATCTTACCTGGCTCACAGGTGCGGCCGTCCTGCAGGAGTGTGTATCCAGGGTGGCAGGCGCACAGGTAGGAGTCACGAGTGTTGATGCAGGTGTGATGGCAGAGCGGTGCGAATCTCTGGCACCTGTCATCATGCTCCAAATCATCCAGTGAATTAGCTGCAGGATCCACATCCCCAACTGACAACGCCTGCTTCGGAAACTGACTGTCTGATACTGAGGAAGAGGAGATAGTAGGTTTAAAGGCTGATATGGCTGTATATCTCTTGCATGTGACTCTGTTTACATTATTTACATTACTTGCTTACCAGTGAATCCTCTGCAGTGAATGGGTGCCGTCAGAGTGAGAGTTCAAGCAGCTTATAAAAACATCACAGTAATACACAAGCAATCAACACAAATTCAGTCCAACAATTAACGTCTTGCACTGCATGAAAAGAGTCAAATCTGGTCATATCTGGCCATGGTAAACTGCCGTGTAATTTCAGGTTTGATGGATGTATGTGGAAATTACCTGAGTCAAGTTACACAGAACAAATACTTTTCCACTTCAACAGCATGCACAAACCAGGTAAGATTAATTATTTATATTGTGTAAAACTAATATATTTAATGTCAAAATTATATTTATACTGTCATTTTTCCCAGATAATGTTTTGGTATCCTACACACAAGACTGGGTCAACTCATCTTCAGAGATTATAAATGGTAACATAAGGTCAGACTGTTGTTGCAATGTTTTATTATCCATTTTTGTATTGTTTCACCTATCCAATTAAATATTTTCCTTTACTAAACACATTTTATGTCTAATTCTGCAGGAATTATGATGAGGCTATGAGGAAGAAGTTTTCATAGTTTCACTCCGGAAAAGCCCAGCTGAGAGACAACAGTAAGTTTAGAAATTGACATGATGTAACACTTTTTATATACTGCTTAATACAGCGCCATCTATTCAAGAATAAAGTTCAGCATAAACATAGGCTACTAAATACCTATAAAGTGTGGGTATATATGCTTTTATCAGTGTTTTTGATAAAAATGACTCAAGATAACTGCAGCGCCTATCAAAGTCGGACAAATGTTCTAACCAGAATGCATTGCTTTTGTCAGGCGGCAGCCGATCTTTACGGTGCCGCATGAAGTTGAACAAGATATTGTAACCAAAAAGTCACTTTTGTAAGGGTTTTGGGTGGGATAAATAACAAGTTTACCAATTAAATGACTTTTGAGGAAAGTCTGTGTGCTCAGTGGCCCAATAGCTGTCTGGTTTAGGGCTGGGTTTAGTTTCAAATCAACCAATCCAGTTTAACATGAATAACCAAAAGGGGAGGGCACAGTGCCACGAAGGTGTGAACACCCCCTTCATTTAGGGGATTACTTGCCATGGCAACAAATGGCTGTTGCGCCAAAGAAGGAACTTGGTGCTGCTCACCCTCTCCACAGTCACACCATTGACTGGTCCATGAATTAACATGAATGACCAAGGTGAGCGTGATTTGACCAAGTACAACATGTTCCAGGATCAACATCCTTTGTTGATCCTGGAACATCATTCCAATCAACCAATCAGAACTGAGAGATAACTTTTCAGGAAATGTCAGTTTTAGACTTACAATCAGGATCAGCTATCATTTCACACTGATTTTAGGAATAAATTATGGGTAAGGTTAGGTTTAGGGGTAGGGATTGGGTTAAGTCTGTATTTTTGGACAGTAATGTTGATCCAGGATCAACAAAAGATGTTGATCCAGGAACATGTCTTACTTGGCAAAATCACGGCGACCGAATTACCAAAAGGGGAGGGCACAGTGGCACAAAGGTGTGAACGCCCCCCTTCATTTAGGGGATTACTTGCCATGGCAACAAATGGCTGTTGCACGGAAGAATACCTCAGTAACATACATCCGAATTGGTACATATCTGGCAGAATACGGACCCATGGTATTTCCGTGTCTGGTCAGTAATACTCCCAGATTTGTCAGAAAATCTGCGGTGTGTACAGGAGTTTACTGGTCCGTATACAGCTCTTTTCATGCAGTGTTGTGAAGTGAAAAGCTGTTTTTGGATTACATGTGGATTATTTGATGTTTTTATCAGCTTCTTGAACTCTCATTCTGATGACACCCATTCACCGCAGAGGATTCACTGGTGAGCAAGTGATGTGATGCTAACTTTCTCCAAATCTGTTTTGATGAAGAAACAAACTCATCTACTTCTTGGATGGCCTGAAGATGAGAATATTTTCAGCAAATTATAACTAATCCTTTAAACTTTGTCTGACAAAATGGAAGTAAATGAATTAAATATGTATATTAGCCAACACACATAAATAAGAAGATCTCTACTACTGGCTTTCAAATTGAGGATTTAATGAAAAACATTTTAAAAAGTGTGATTTAAAAAAAATTGGAAATGCAATGCTAATTTTACATGGTTTCATGTGTATTTGATGATAGTTTAGGTTTGATTTAATTAACTAACATGACAGCATATATACATGTACACACCTCAATCATTATTTCTTAACCTAACATTTAAAGTAAAAATTATTTTTACATTTTTTATTGGAGTGCTACCATTTGATGTGAACCTGAACTAACCTTCTCATATCATAAAAAGCATAAATTGACTGTTATTTTAAGAGACTTACGGGCTTTGACTCACAGAAAGCGTTTGATTTGAAGGGCCCTTTGAAGCAGTTATTTTTGAGCACTTCTTGCGGGAAAGACACTACATCAACAGCTGCTATGATTGTTTTCCCTTCAAAAAGCCCTGAATAGTTATCATTTATGCCATCTGAAATGGCATGACAGTCATTAGAGTCTACAGGGGTCCTCTCTGTGATATTATTTCGTGTTTTGGGGGGAGGGGACTTTTGGGAAAGTGATTTGCAGGAAAGTTTCTTTAAATATCAGTAATATTTTACAACTAAACGTCTTCATTTTTTATTTACATCACTTATAATATATTTTGTAAATCAAGCACTTTTTTCCTCTAATACAATCCAAGGATCATAACATCTATATTTTTACTTAATGTCCCATAAAATACAAAAATGTAAAACTTTGTTCATTGTCCCAAAGTCATTGGGTCTTATTCATGAAACAAAAACATTAGAAGAATTAATTTCTGTGTAAACTGTTTGTAATACTATTCTTAGTAAGTAATCGTAGAATAGATTTTGTGTTCAATAGATTTAAACATTAAAAAAGCATCACATCATGCATTATTTTTATCAGTGATATACGTATCGAGATGAGACTTTCTGCTATGCTGATTAGTCGATACTGTTTCTCAACTGAACTTATTTCAATAATACATTCATGTCATTTAATAATACATAATGTGATTCCACTAGTGTCTCTGATGAAGGATAAACCAGATGTCAACCAGAATGACATGGCAATGAAGGACTACTTGTACATAAACATAATACATATTAAAGCAATACGCCAGTAAACATCTGTTATTTCACCGCCGCCAGCTGTTCCTGCCACACCCTCTGTGTCCTCCATCTGCCAATCACCTCCTATCAATCCCAAATCCACATTCTACACAACAACGGACGGAGTTAATGAACAGGCTTTCCAACATCGCGCAGCAATTTGGCAAGGCGTTCGACTGACTTGGCAATTAACGACTGGCTAAACATAATAAACAGGCTCGGCTTCACCTTACACAGCATGCTGGTGTAAAGTAAATATTTCTCACAGTCATTAACTGAATGTAAATGCAATGAAGGGAGAAAGAGATTAAACATTTCCGCTATAATTAATCACGTTACGGGTGTGAGGTGGCAGGGGGCCTGATGGAAATAATTACCTCTCAACCGTTTTTGTATCGCCTAAACCTTTGATGCAACCGAGAGGGCTTACGTAGTTAGCAATAGTCTCCTTAAAAAGAGAAAGAAAAGGCATCTCTGCGGGTCCCTCTATGGAGGCAATTTAATTGGACCTATTTTAGCGTTCCATCATCTGTGTGTGCACCACGAAAAGGAAATAAGTCAGCCCTAGTGTACTGACTCGGCCACAGCTAATCTCACCTTGCCTCGGGATATCAGGTAGGCTCTTTAGGGGAAGCAAGGCACTGGGCCAAAGGAATGTGCCACTTGAGACAAAGCAAGAGGTGAAGTCTGGGTTTTATGTCTCATTCAAAGGAATAGTGACCTGGGTCTATTGACTGGGGCTTTGCTGATAACTGCGGGAGTGCTAGTTGAGCAATGAGCGTCTGGCGTTACACTGATATGGCACTATGGCTCTCAGGGTGATAGAATAAAAGCCAGGAGAGCGTTGGAAAACTTTATTCAGCTGTAAGCCACAAACAGGTTTAATGCACTTAATTAAACCGAGGGAAATTTCCACAGAATTTTTCCAGCACTGCTTATGTTTCTCTGATAATGTTTCAAAACATTATTAAAAATATTAAACTTAATTGTATTAAACATTATAATGCATTTTATTTTAAATTCTTGGCTTTTTACTAAGCATGGCTTTGGGTTATATTTTTTAATACAAAATATTTTAACAAGTTTTATATTTTTATATTAGATGTCATTTAACAAGTTAAGAAAAATAAACGTTTTAAATATAAATAATATAAAATATTTTAATTTAGTAGAGTATTAAATTAAACTACACGGGCAGGTAATTTTAAAGATTTATTTTTAATAAAGGGGTTTTTGCCTTTATAAAAAGGAAGAAAGTAAAGTGGAAGAGAGAGGTCCACATGCCGAGACTCAAACTAGTGCAACAGTGTACTGCCCACAAGGCTATCGGTGTTGACATAGGCAGGTCATTTTAGATTTTAAAAAATCCAAAATGTATTACAAGTATTACAACTTACATTACACATTTTATTGATTTTTTTTAATTCTTGCCTTTTTCATCAAACATGGCTTTGGGCTATATCTTTTATATAAATATTTTATATATTTTATATTTTTATATTAGATGCCATTTAACAAGTTAAGAAAAAATGTATATTTTAATAATGAAAAAATATATTTTACACAGGCAATGTTAGAATGAACGAACAAACAAATAAATAAAGCTTGACTCAGTTCTGTGTTTGTGTGGGTCTGGATCGGGATTTCTGCTGGATTTTCTCCATTGACCAGAGAAAATCCCAATACAAAAGGATCAAGTCAACATCCATTTTCCAAATTTAAAATCAATTCATGCAATGAGATCAGGTTAAGACAAAAGAATTGGGTTGCATTACCTCATTTTAATAAATTAAATTTAAAAAGCAGCAAAAATCAATTTTTGGAGTGTACACAGTCTATTCCTAAAGCTAATATCAGGTCTTGTCCCAGTGTAAACATATAGCACAATTCACAGGATGAACAGAAATCCAAAAAGAGAATGTTTCCATGCAAATCCTGCCAAAATGAGTGAAAGTAGTCAGCTGAAACATTTGAGACAGAAGGAAAGTTTGCTGGCACGGGCAGAGAGGCAACAGCCTGTTTTGCCATCTGCTTCTGATTCAGCCCAGCTTGCCAGCATCTTTGTGCGTTATTCTGAACGGTAACGTGACACCTGACCAATCAGCTCTGGGCATCTTTCTTTCCTCTGATCCATCAATGTCAACCTCTCGGCCAGCAGTGTGACGAACTTGAATGTGAAACTGAATGCCAAGACACAGCCAGACTTCAGATGCTTCCAAATATGATCCAGGCTTCAAAAACAAACAAGCACAATCACGACTGAGGCTCTGATGTTAATATGAAGACATAAAGTCAAAAGTCACTGGGATGAAGAGATAACTGAGACATTGTGTTAAAAATGCAGCTCAAAACCGAGACATTCCAGGTTCTCGTGTGGTTTCACATCATATGGTGTGTCTCCATCACAACGCTTTCTTGACATGACAGCCCGTCTAGATCGGTTCGTCAAAATAAAATATGAACTCTCACTCACCCCAGACTCCAGCCACTGGAAATCAGCCATAAACTACAGGTTACACATTGCAAACCATGCATTCTGCTGTAAGAAAAAGACAAGTATTTCACCTCTCTTAGGAAGAACGGTCGGTTGAGGCCTCTGTTTTTTCTTGATCATAGGCGGAGCAAGACCCTCCTCTCCCTCCTCGCAGCAGGTGAGGAAGACGTGTCCGCAAGGGTAGCTCAGGTGCTGATGCACTTCACAACCTTCACCTTCCCTTCGCAAACGCAGACCCAGCGCACAGCAGTTACAGCAATCCTACATGAAACAGCAAAAAATTGCATTTTGTTTCATTTTAAGTTCTAACCAGTCATGATGTGGCTGTTGAGCAACAAGTCATTTGCTTAGCTAATTAAAGTGCTTTCCACACTAAAAGTGAAAATTGATGTCATGTCAATCACAGCCAATCAGAACAATTTTTTTTGTCACACTTTATTTTAAGGTGCTATTTTCGCCATTAACAAACCATTAACTATGACTTTTGCCTCAATAAACTCCTAATTTGCTGCTTATTAATAGTAAGTTCATTGCTAAATTTAGGTATTGGGTAGGATTAGGGATGCAGATTATGATCATGCAGAATACTGTATGTGCTTTATAAGCACTAATAAACAGCCAATAAGTTAATAATAGGCATGCTAATAAGCAACTATCAATATTGAGAATTGGTCTCTATACTAAAGTGTTACCTTTTTTTCAATAACACATTTAATAATATTAAAATGATTTAAAATTAAATTTGATCATTTATTGATCAAATAAATGCCTTATTGAGCATAAGAGAATTATTTAAAAAATATTTCAAAAACCTTACTGACCCCAAGCTTTTGAAGAGTGGTAGTGTACAGTAATTATAAGGGTTAATGAAATATAATGGGGTAAAATAGAAATATAAAGACAAAATGTCTTGCTTCTTTTTGAGTTCACAGCTTGTTAAGACAAAAATTTTTAGGTTTTTGTCTGGACATGTAATATTCAGCCATTCACATGACCAGATAGTATTCAGTAAATAATTTTGAATTGCCAAAATAATGTCTGTTTCCAAACATGCAGAATCCCACAGAGATTATACATAATCAGTATTTTTCTGTCATTATTTTGTGGTCTCTGTGGACTGTTAAAAACAGTAATTATTTTGCAGTCTGTTTGATGCCACTATTTAAGATCTTACCATTTGGGAATCTTCTCCGCAGAGTGGGCTGCTTCCCTCACAGGCATGTCCGGCTCTTGCTGCATTCATGCCAGCCTGACACCTGCTGTCTCTCAGAGCACCTGAACAGCACTGCTTCTGGACAACACTTACAAAAGACAGAATTTAATATCTGATTATATAAGGCTGTCAAACCAAGGCTATCTCATCAGATGTACTTATTGTTATTTAGAGCAGAGGACCCCAGGGGGCAGCAAAAAAGAGTGCTAGGGAAAGGTGTAAAGTTTTTATGAAAAATTGTGTAAATAAAATTACAGGTCATTACCGTTTTTTAAAGAAATTAAGAAAGCACCAAATCATCATAATAGAATGATTTCTGAAGAATCACTTGACACTGAAGAGTGATGGCTAAAAGAACAGTTACATTAAACTGTAATAATATTTCACAATATTCCTGTATTAATTTTTGATAGTTCTGTATTTTCTGCCTCGGTGAGCATAACAAAATTATTTCAAAACCTATTTCAAAATCTTACCAATCCCAAATTTTTAAACAGTAGTGTATACTGTATTATATTATATTATATTATATTATATTATATTATATTATATTATATTATTCTCAACTAATATTTTTTATTCTTTAAATAATATGTTTATTTTTTATTGTAAAAAACTGGGTGTTTTTAAACCCCTGGTTTAAAGAGACCACAGATTTGGAAAATACTAGTTGCAGCTGATCAATCAGCAGTAGCCTTTCACATTTTATTTGCATGCAGAGAAGATTAATATGGACTATTCTCAGTCGCCCTGCTTATTGCTTGACTGACTACTTAAAGAATCTCATGAGCCACACACAACTGGTCCTGTATCCTATAACTTTATTAAAGGGATAGTTCACCCAAAATGCTAATTCTTGTATCATTTACTCACCTTCAAGATGTTCCAAAACTGTATGAGTTTCTTTCTTCTGTTGAGCACAAAAGAAGAATGTTTTTTGAAGAATGTTGGCAACCAAACAGTTGAGGTAGCCATCGACTTCCATAATAAGGAAAAAACACTATGGAAGTCAGAGGTCACCAGCAACTGTTTGGTTACCAACATTCTTCAAAATATTTTCTTTTGTGCTCAACAAAGGAAAGAACCTCATACAGGTTTGGAAAGTAAATGATGACAGTATTTTCATTTTTGGGTGAATTATCCCTTTGATTTTTGTGGTCAGTGGTTTTTGGGTCACCAACATATACTTTACTGGTCAGAGGACATATAACTGCAAATAAAATGGATTCTGTGGTGTATTGAAGAGCATAACCAAGACATAGAAATGGTCAGCCAACTTACCCACACACAGAGTTGAGGTCTTCTGTTTTGACAGGCATATGGTTACAGTGCTGGTTCTCCTCTGCCCATTTCTGCCCGGCCACACAACAGCTCTCCACCAATCCTGGAGGTGAAAGCGCCAAGATGACAAACATCTCACACATCACTTTTTTATCTTACATAAACCAGTCAAAAGAATAGAGAGTTTACAGTGAACGCTTTTCTGACAAGAAAAGGGTAGACAGGCAGACAAGAAATTCAGCAATGATAGAGCCCCAGAGGCGAGCCAGACATGAAGTCCAACTTGGATTCATAGAAAAAGCAAAAAAGATGTAACTGCAGCCTTTGTATAAAGGAAAACAGAGAGACTGACTCAAAGCTGACGGGACACAGTCATGGTATGTGCATCATCATAGACTCCTGCTTTAAAGTATGTGTTTATATAGAAACTGACTAAGTTTTAATTTAAACAAATACACCGTGAGAAATATTCACTGAAGGTAAAATTGTGACAACTAGCCCCTATCTCCTCTATAACCAGACACATTCATAATCTATGAATTTACTTGGAGAAGATCTGATTGTAAAATCGCTTGAGCAGTGACATGAGGCCCAGAGCGCTCTGGGATTCCTGGAATGCTTGACAGGGGTCACAATCTGCTGTTCCAGGTGACATTTTGAACTTTGTGAAAAACTTCCATCTGTACTAAATATCTTGGAAACAATAGGGCCCCTAAGCTATTTATAGCTAATCAGTGGACAGACATAGAAGTAAACAGAGCGGAAGGTCTGATTGGCTTTCATATACAACTCTACTTCAGTCAAATACGCAACCTGTGTCTGCAGAAGTCACAGAAAAAAAGCTTGAACAACTGAAACTGTCATTCACAGTTCTTCACACCCCTTGTCTGTTTGTTTTTGAAATATTTTGGCTAATTCGATTATGCTCACAGGTGCCAACAACCACATAATACTGTCAGCTCTGCTTTGCCATTTTAAAATAAATTTCCTCCCCCAAAAAATGCATGGGCCTACTACAGTACATTTGATGTGCATGGAGCAGTAGAAGTTCTGGCATTGATAAAACATCTGAATTACTGATTGTTCTGATTAAATCATGACAAGTAATCATCAACAAAAAGGTCACTATACTGTATAAAGTCTAACTCAGTTTCCAAAGCCCAACAAGATAAAATTACAAGCAGAAAAAAGTTATATACTGTAGGTATATATAAGGTTTCAATTTTTGCTGCCCTCCATACTATGACAAATCCCTCAAGTTCCACAAGCAAAACCATAAAAAGGATGGAGAAACACCATATGTTCTTAGTTTTCTTTGCATTGCGAGTGCAGTAAGTCATGTGGCATTTTCGCAGGAATCTTCCTCATACCTGGTGTATATACTACAATATTTATTAGGACATTGTATAATGCTTAAAAGGTCTTTCATGCTTGTCTTTAAATATATTAAATACAGCAGAGGAAACTGCAAAGTGCCTCCAGAGACAAAGAGTGACTTGAAATAAGCCCACAGAGCATTAAAGAAAATAAAAACTGACCTTAAGACAAAACAACTCAAGTCTCACAGCGATCAGCAAAAAAAAAAAAAAACTCTGCTTTCCTGTTTCACTTTCACAGCCATAAAACGTGAGTGATGCCTTTTTTTCGAGTCTTGAATTGTATTGGGGTTTGTTTATTTGTACAAGGGCATACTTGTTATGTTCCTTCTTTGCAATGGACGCCTTGACACCATAAAAGCTGGTGGGCTTAAAGGGATAGTAAACACAAAAATAAAAACTCGGTCACCATTTTACTCACCCACATGCTAAACATTTTCGGCTCCCATTGACACCCATTGTATTTTTTTTTTCTATACAATGGAAGTCAATGAGAACTGAAACTGTTTATTTACCAGCATTTTTCAAACAATCTTCTTTTGTGTTCAGAAGAAGAAGAACAAATCATTAAGGTTTGGAATGACATGAGGGTGAGTAAATGATGACTTTTTATTTATGGGTTGACTATCCCTTTAAATGATGATTCATAACAGTGGAATATGCAGCTCCAAATGAATGGTGAAATCTGTAAATGTGCTTTTCAATAAAGGCTCAGAAAATGTAACACGTGCCTCTCATTAAGCCCAGACTTATTTTGCATGAAGGCCTTGCGCAGTCAGTTAAACAAAGTTAACGTAGACTTTGACTTCATTAAAACATCCATCTTAAGGATTTTCTTCAAGTATGTTTTCAAAAGCCTAAGAGGCTGCTGATTCTCGGGAATTGATCTTGAAGTTCTTGAAGCTTGTCTGTAATGCATCTCACAGATAACACATAGTGATAAATGTTCACTTGAAGGGGTGGGCACTAAAATGCGAGCTGTTGCCATTGCTCTGTTAGATCATCATTAGGTCATCTGTAAAGCAGATGGTTACAATACAAAGCGCTCTTCAAAACAGGTCCTCTCTGAGCTCGACAGATTTCGCTTTTTCTTTCGCAGATGGTCACAGAACATCTGCAGGATCAAAACAAGGGAGATTTGTGAAAGCCTTGGATCGAATCAGTGAACAGTAGGTTGGCAGTTGGAGTTTCATCATTTCAGTATTTTCCTTAAAAAATCATTGATCAATCAACATTTTTGAAATACAGCAGTTTAGTTTGTAAATTCAGCTTTGAATTTATTATTTATAAAATATTTATATTTTTATTTATATACATATAAATAAATAAATAACCAGCAATTATTTTGAATATAATTAATAAATAAAAATATGTATTTTTTTATTTATATATGTAAAATAAAATCTGGTTAACATTATTTGAAAAGCCTTTAATGTTTTGTTCACATTTGTTCAACAGCAGCTCTTCAAGAAACGTCAACCACAAACCTTATGTTACTCATAAAAAATCCATCCGCGAGCCCCAAAGGTACTCATGGCAAATGAGCTTAGGTCGACCTACAAATTGACGTCAAGGCTGAACAGCTCTTTTGGGTTTCACAAATGCCATAATCAGCCACAAACTGCAGATTCAGTCACCCTAATGATCTCATTTTTAATCTTCTCAAAAGCGTTCATGGCCCACTGGCGTTCAATGACATATCTGTGATGACGAACTTGAGGTCATAAGTTGAACTTCAGTTAACCGTATGCCTCTTTGACTAGTCATAGAGTCTCATTTTGACCTCTTAGTGGCAATTGTCAGATCTTTCTGGGCAACCATGTTGAAGAGCTCTTGACTTTGGTTATTTACTCCCAAAGCAGACAATGAGAGATCCATTGTTCATTCCCACAAAAAAACAGATGTTAAACAACCAAAATATTTATTCTGTTTTGTTTTAAACTGTTTTATCAAATGGCACCAATTGAATCTTTCCTTTCCTGTTTGAATCAGGAATTTCAATGAGAACCTCTATGTTAGTTGGAAAAGATAAAATACGAAGTAACATCAACATTGTGCATGCATCATTATGATATATTCCATATACAAACAAAGACTGTACATCATCAGCAAGCCGGTGTTTTAAGAAAACTGACATTTTCCCTGTTGTTTGGACTTCAAACACAACACTGAGGAACTAAACACTTCTAACTAGACCCAGACACTTTCGGTGGAGCTCTGTGGAATGAATTTAAATATGGTAAAATAAGTATATTTTCCAATATATTGAATAAACAAACCAAGAGGGTATAGGAGACGCATATAAAATCTTCAGGACTTCCTAACATTAAGCATGACGGCTATTCAAAATGATTAAAAACCTCACTGCATACTCTGAGACTAATGACAAATGTCACTTCAGAGGGGACACGATTTAAAATCCGAGCACACTTCTTGGGTGTGACATCTCAGACAGTTTTAATGGTGACAAATACACTCCCAAACACTGACACAGGGCCACTAACTAAAGTACATCACTTTGACATTAAGCACTGGAGGGGCGTTTAACACTGGCTTTATTTTGTACATTTTCCCATGTACTTCTAAATGTGCAGCATACTCACAACTGTTTTTTTTTTTAAATAAACAATATCTATGAACTCAGCGCTTTGAACAAGTGCCTGAAGCTTTTCAATTTAAAGCGAGCATGCCGAGCCGCTCTCCGCTCATGAATGAAAATGTATTTCTTCTAAATTAGTAGACTTATTCTCACATTACCCCTGTTGAGTGGTCTCCATTTTTTGTTTTTCTAAATCAACTAATGGAAAAGCACTGCACAAATAGGTTTTTAGAAAAAAAATAACTGACTTGCCATGGAAATTAGACGTAGACATAAGGCAAAACCAATACCATATCTTCTGGATATCCCTTTCTATTCTGTCATTATAACAATTGGCGCACTTGTAATGGCAAATAACGCTTCATACTTTATCTTATACCTCTGAGCCGCATATGAATTCCTTGTTATTTTTGTTACTCTTGCCTATGAAAAGCAATATCCTCTTTCTAAGTTCCCCTTTAAGCAAAAATAAATGAATTAACTGATTAAAAAAACAGAAAACATAGAAAAATCATAGAAAAAAAAACAAATAGAAAAAAACTAATTTATGTATATAATTAAAATACTTTTTTAGCATTCGAAAGCATTTGAGTAGGCCTCATTATTTGAAAGTCATTATGGAGCTCTTTGCTCATGTTAACTCTTATAAAATGTGTAAACTTATGTATATAACAACAACCAACTTTATTAAATTCAGCATCTCCTCCTTCCGTCATTCCTCTGTAAATGACATAATACTCAAGACATCCTTTGATAATTGCACTAAAAGCCTTCAGATGCATAACGCATTTCCCGGGACAATGAACTCCCGGGCTTTGTTGGTTAAATTCTACACAAAGTCTCTTTGTTTAACAAGTCTAATCTCTTGCAGTGACCTGTATCCCCATCCGGTTCACCGCTCTCCATCGAGTTGTTCACGTCGTGTAATCTATCACTCTCAGGAACACGTCAACACGATTTTGTGTACAAAGGAACATCCAGGAAAGTGGCTGAGGCGTAGCTGGCATGTGTCAGAGAATTGTGCGTTTCTGCTAATATGAAAGAGCACATAGAGGAATTAGTCTGGAGTCCTGCATTCCAGCACTTGCATTCCAGGTCAAGTAATTTCCTATTCTGCTAAGCGATATCACTGCTAACGTCACACAAATGGTTTCTGCATACTATGCAGTAATAAACTGAATGATTTAAAGAATGAACAAAATTTGAGATATAAAAGCCTTAAACAGAATGGTTAGTGTTGTAGGTGATACGGTAGGTGGTCAGAGTCTTACTGGTCCAAGTCAATAGGCATATTATCAATAGACAAATCAATACATATTATTTAAAATATAAATAATATTTATTATAATATAAAAAGAATATGTATAATTTTAAAATAAAATATGACCATTGTTATATATAATAAAATAACAAATATAATAGATAATACTTAATATATAAATAATATATGATACATATTTAAAACAAAGTAAGCATATACTAATAGCAAGCACACAAATTCAGTTCTATAATAAAGGCAGACAAGTCATCAACACCGGCAGTATGACTCAGCAGATTGAATTACATTACTGTCATAATCTGAATCTTTAACCAATAATCTTTTCATTTCCTGGGAACGATTACTGTCTGCCACAGTGCTGCACCTGCCACAAATGCAACATCCAATAAAATGACTGGATCTGGACAAATCAACAACCTAAATAATTTCAGAACTATGAAACCTCCACCAAAAATAAAAATATGTGCTACCATAATTTGTAAACATGTCTGCAAAAACATAGCAATATGAGGATCTTTCTTCTGCTGAACACAATTATTTTGAAGAATATATTTTGAAGAATATTGGTAACCAAGCTGCTGGTATGGAAGAAAATGCTATGGAAGTCAATGGCTACCAGCAACTGTTTGGTTACCAGCATTCTTCAAAATATCTTCTGTGTTCAACAGGAGAAAGAGATCTGTTTTATTGGGCAGACCTGCTACTTTAGCAACACACATTATAAATTACACCATTTTGTTTGTCATTGAGCTATAACTGCAGTGCACTTCTAGCTCAGTAAGAGGAGATCTAAAGACCAAAGTCACCCAGACTCTTAGTTCTTTATAATGAGAGGCTTGTGCGAGCTACTTCTATCATTCTATCATTATTTTGAGATGTTGAGACTATAATGTCAGCCATTTTTTGTCTAACCTCTTATATAATAAACAAACCCTTTGTTAGGTTATTGATTGTGGCAGATAAATCCTTGCTAAGAGCGGCATTGTTCCACATTGTTGCAGAGATCGCTATCTTAATTGCTGTTCAAAATACAATCAACTCCCTATGTTGATTTCTTATGGCATTAAAGCAGCTGATGAGTGATTTTCCAAAACAGACCTTTTACTTACTAATATCAAACTCAAAATAGTTGCAAATACCCATGATGGCCTGATTTTTGCAGGCAATATGCAGAACGGGCATAATAAGGTGAAATGGAAAACATAATGCAGAACAAAGAAACAAAACAAAAGGAAGAAAGCCCCAAGCATGCCTGCTTGACCAACTGCATTGCCAGATAAGCTAAAAAAAAAAAAAACTTCAATAAAGCAAAGGCAGAACTGACCAACAAGTCAAACTTTGGTGTGAATGTGCGTGAAATTGGCATCAAAAAATGTGGCATTATTCACTCCCCCAAAAAAATCTCATATGGGGTTCGTATTTTAAATGCAATGCTTCAGAGGCTTTATTGAATATTTTTCTTTCAGAAAGAGTCATGGCAGCTTTTATACTCTGTCTGTTAGCTCAGAATAGAGAATTACGCACATATTTCAGGGGGAACAAAAAGAACCAAAGGTGCAGAGAGAATAAAGGGCAATTTCTCAAGGACAGTAAAACATTAAGACACACTGGCAAAAACCCAAACACACAGACCTACTCATATTTCCTGTAGCAAGGGCTACTTGATCAGAAACACATGATTGGTCAGTTTTCTTGTGCTGGTACATGAGTGTGCACTTGAAGCAAAAGTGCGGGATGGAGACCTTCAGTTAGGAAAGAACGGGTTGTGAACGTATGGATGATGGTGTTTTCTGAGGCATTGTGGGCCCATGGAATTTGAGAAATCACTTCTGCTGAGAGCAGCACCCAGTCGCCTGGCTTCTAGAAGCAATAACTGGACCTTTTCAACCGTTCTGTGAAATTATGTATTCCCACGGTGACTTCAAATCATCCTGTCACGCTAGGCATAAGGACAGGGTTTAATAGGGCATCTCATATTTCTCCTAACTCAAAAGGCCCTGAACTTTTGTTTTTTCTTCATTTCATACCATACTGATATAGAAAATTCATGCCAAATACAAAGACTATGCAGCCTGTAATTTTCTAGTATGATAAAATCTCTGTGCTGTAATGTCATAGGCTGATTGCTGCTTGCCAGAAAGTTTTTCATTGGCTTAAAGTGGAGTTCTACGGCATTTAGTTTTTTTATTTCTGTTAGCATTGAGGCTATACAGTAGTGTACTTGACAAAATTAACTTTTAGCAGATATACCACCCAAAAAAGCAAGGATTCATAAAATTGATCAAAAGTGACATTAAAGACATGTATAATGTTACAAAAGATTTGTATTTCAAATAAATACTGTTCTTTTGAACTTTGTTCAAAAATCCTGACAAAAATGTTTCCACAAAACTATTAAGCAGCACAGCTGTTTTCAAAGTTGATAATAATAAGAAATGTTTTTAAACAACAAATCAGCCTATTAGAATGATTTCTGAAGGATCATGTAACACTGAAGACTGGAGCTGAAAATTCAGCTTTGCCATCACAGGAATAAATTACTTTTTAACTTAGGAAAGCTATTTTAAATTGTATTTTTGATCAAATTAATGCTGCCTTACACATAAACAACTTCTTTCAAAAACATTGAAAAATCTTGGGAAGTGGGAAAGTGAAGTCCCTCCCACTGATACTGCCTAACCTCTACTAGCAATACAAGTAGCAATAGATCATAACTGTGACTTTAACAACTATTGGCTTTAAAAAAAAAAAAAAAAAAAAAACAGGGACTTTGCATGTCATTATGTTTTTAAATTTCTCTATTGTTGATGTTTTAAATAGTATATTCTCCTGAAAGACCAGTAAATGACATTGTAACATGTGAATGCACAAAACAGATCCATGCAATATATAGGATGTGAACATTCAAAATCATAAAGTACGTGCCAATCCAACTCTTTCGTATGGCCTAGATACACTGTCAAGAACACAGACTTTGTCAGGGGACTTGACACACCCTTGATCAAATTGTATTTTTCAGCTGTAACAAGCATGACAATCTGGTCCCAGTCCTGTCGAACATGAACAAAAAAACACCAAGAAGCAAGCTCACATTCAGTTCAATCTTTCATATACAGGCCAAAAACACTGGAGAGAAAAACCTACTCCACAATAGACTCTGACACTCCTGTAATATTTATCACAAACGAAAAATGTGATCGCACTAAACCTGTGATTGACATCCACTGACTCTCACAGTGATTTCTTTTGTGCGATTCTGGGCTTTGCTTGTTGGAGTCTCTGTTGGACATTTAATCTCCAAGCTCTCCTCCATCAGACAACACTACCTATATACGGCCTTGTGTGTGTCCTTGATGTCAGATGATTGATCATTCGTGTCTGTGGACATATTGTTTACCTCAACTCATCTACATTATTCAGCAGTAGTTGAGCTATAAGCACAATAAAAACGTGAATTTATATGCTTTTTTCCATGGAAACTAGGCTACAAACATGAGTCAATCACAAGGTGTCACAGTTATGATGTCACCACATTAGCATATGACCACCCCCATATCAACATATCATTTAAATATTAATGGTTACTCAGTATTCAGCAGCCTGCAGTAAAATTACAGTAAAAATAAAATACAGTAATATTGTGTGATATTATTACAGTTTAATATAAATCTTTCATCATCATTTTCAGTGTAACACGATCCTTCAGAAATTGTACTAATATGCTAATTTGGTGCGCAAGAAACATTTTTTTCTTGCTGCTTCAAATTTTTGTGGAAGCCGTATATGGAAACCATAACCTTGTTTTAACATTATAAGCATACTTCAGGGGAAAATAATAAAATGTTACAAAAAGACGGAAAACATTGACCAAAGAATAAAACATATGATAAACAAAATGCATACACAATAATGAAGTGCATCTTGCTAATTTTACTTTGAGTGTCTTCTCATATTCAGAAACCTTTGGCTGCAAAACACAAAACTATACTATTATCTCTAAAATATGAAGACGTCATATTCTGAATCTGGATCTGCATGTATTATGGACAGAAAGAACTCTGTAGATATCTTATTCATGGACGTGTGTAAGAGCCAATCATCAGCAATTTACATTGGGCAGAATACAGGCTTTGAAGGCTGACAGGCAAGATTCAAATTAATGTGCATTTCAACACCATAAAATCCACCATGCATGAGGATCGCTGCCATTTATCTTAGCACAAACTCATATTTTCAAGGATGCAGAAAGCATACATTAGCCACAATGATCTGTTTGTTCGGTTCCATATGTTTGGGACTCTGACTAAAACACAGAGGCCATTCATCTCAGAAATCACCAAATCTATTGACATCTCCACAAAATCTTTCTGGCATCAGCTCTTGGGAAAATCAGCCAACATTATTAAAAGGAAGTATCCATCTTTCTAGTTTAAACATGGCTGATTTGTTAAGAGGGAATAACAGGAATTTTAATGCTCAAGTAATACATTATTAGTGGTGATGAGTCGCATTGTGTTGCCATATGAGCATTTGATGCATCACACAACTTTAGTAGTTTGTCTATGTGCATTATATTTGTGAATCTTGACTTTATTAAACACTTCAAATGATCAAATCAGTGTGGATTCAGCAATATATATTTTCAGATATAAACAGAGTTAGAGGTGAGACTCAGAAGATGGGATTTTGAAGCTAGAAATGTGACTTTTATCCTGCACCACCAAAATGTTGCTCATTCTCAGAGGATTATTAATATGTAAATGGAAGATAAATGTACATTAACAGCAATTTAAAAAATAAAAAGATTGTGTTTAATTTAGTTATTATTCCTGTTGAAATTAAGTTAAACCTTGGTTAAAGTAATGGAAACAAGTTGAATTCTCTACCATAGTGATATTTTAAATGCAGTACAAGCATGATGTTTTGGTTTTACAGGATGAAAGCCACTAAAGTGATGTTTCCTTATGAGAGTGTGCAACAAATCTGAGTACAAACTTAAATGTAGACTCGACTTCCTTCAGTAAGTGTCAGCCTTGAGGGGAAAAATAAATCTCCAGAGCCCCATCTTTATCATTATCTCTGTATGGCTCTGAGTCTCTTTCATTCTTAAAGGGGTCATATGATGTTGCTAAAAAGAACATTATTTTGTGTATTTGGTGTAATGAAATGTGTTTATGCGGTTTAAGGTTCAAAAAACACATTATTTTCCACATACTGTACATTATTGTTTCTCCTCTATGCCCCGCCTTTCTGAAACGCGTCAATTTTTACAAAGCTCATCGGTCTGAAAAGCGAGGTGTGCTCTGATTAGCCAGCTATCCAGTGCGTTGTGATTGGCCGAATACCTCAAGCGTGTGACGGAAATATTACGCCCCTTACCATATCGTGA
>NW_015542345.1:2780485-2836348 GCF_001515605.1 Sinocyclocheilus anshuiensis
AGGAGAAGACAGGATCACAAATCACTGCATTACTGCTGGCAGTAAACATTCAGATGTAAAAGAGGATTTCAACAAAGTGCTAAAGTTTTCACTATAGCAAGACAACACATGCACATACACACATATTAGCACTAGCATCTTTTCATCCCAACCAAATAGGAGACCAGTGTTTTTTCTTGTAGTTTGATTTTGATTCATATTCTTGATTTCCTCCACAAATTCCATTTTTGATCATTCTGACTGCTGATAGTCTGTTTAAAATGGTGCATTCTTGCAATTAGCATATTAAGCTTATAATGGAGCTCAATCTTAGACCGAGAGAACACAGATGCTCCGACTTTCAAAATAAAAATTGGTTCACATATTCCAGCTGGAATTACATCAAATACTCTCCTTTAATAACTGCCTTGGTTCAAGGAGAAACTGATCAATAAAACTTCATGGCAGACAGTCCATGAGCCCTTAAGTGCATGTTTAACTCCCGTCCTGTGTTTTATCTTTAAAAACTTCTATATAGTCATGCTTTGGATTTTGCCATGGCTTAACGGGGCTAAAGCAGTTTTTTCCCCCCCATCTTTTTAGTCAAAAACCTTGGTTCCTAATAAAAAAAAAAAAAAACATGGTTCCTAATAAAAAGTTTCCCATTGGACGATGCTTATCTCCACTGCATATATTCATGATCGGCGGGTGAGATGCATCATGCAACACAAACAGTCTAGGCTGCTACCTCTGAACCTCTGACTTTAAATTCAGTGCACATGTTGGTAATGCCGGTTTGCACAAAACGATAAACCGCTTTCCTGCCAAACATATTATCAGTACAGTGTGCCTCCACTTTCCCTGATTATCATACTCATGCAATGCAGAAAGGCAAACTGCTGAGAGCTCCAAGTGTTTCTATCCAGTGAGAGCTGCTTATTTTGAGCAATGGCCAACTGGCATCCTGCAAGATAACTAATTCCTCTCCTTATCTAACTAATTGTGAAATGTTGCCTTTTGGTTGAAGTAGCCTTGTCACAGTGATCTGGACTGACCCTTCCAGTCTAAGATTTAACTCTTTACTATTATCAGGGAATCCATTTGACTGAGAGGGTAAGCTTTACAAGCATTACTTTAGAGCTTCTTGTCTTGGTCACAACAAAAATAGCAGTTCACTAATCTTACAGAGACAAGCGGTAACCGTACCTAAACAATGAAAGCTAGACAAGACAAATCGGTCTGATCTTGGCAGCCAAACAGTAACTAAACAATAAGAAACGATAACGGATTGAGTTATTCGATGCTATTCAAAAGGTTACATCTATCAATGTTATGCAAACAACAGTTCTAGAAAAACAAGAAACAGGAGAATAAAAGAAACTTCTGGATTAAAACTGAACTACAAGGTTGAATGTCATTAAAACATGTCCAGGTCATATTTCACTCCAAAATCAAATCAAATAAATTATTGTACCAAAAGAAAATAAAGCCTGTTATCAAGAATGTTTGCATTGTGACATTATTTTCATGACAATTAAACATACTCATACTCCAATTTCTCATTACTGTAATGCTTCCAGATGTTTTACAGTTGAGTTTATTTCAATAGTGATTCTCTTCAGGTTCTCATTGTTATAACACAATCATTTATTTTACTGTCTTGCAGCGAGAAACATCAGCATTTAAAGGTACTAAAAGAAATACCACTACGATAAAATGTTTAAATACTTTACAATTTAAATAATGCATATGTAATATATATTATAGCATGTAATAATATAAAGGCTAAATTATTTCTTCCTTTTAATTTTGCAATGAAATATGACCTTGGCATGTTCTTGTCATATTCACCCACTGTATTGGATTTACTGTCATAGTACAATATATTATTATAACAGTCAAAAAATTTTCACTATTATAGTCTGGCCTCACCCTCTGAAAATATAAAAAATCTGAAGCCAGTGATTTAGAAGGCCCTGGAATATATTGAGTTACCTTGGTGCCTCATTCAAAGGCCCAATTAAATATTTCTGTTCCAGTACAAGTCAAGACGAATTATGCAGACAAAACCTATAAACACCTTTTGGTTCAAAGTCACAAGCCATTTTCCAGTCAATGGTGTGTTTATAGCTAGCAATGTTTTCTGCTAATTGAAGCTTTGAGCGTGATAAACGACACAAGGGTGTTAGGTGGTGAGTGAGTGAATATGATGACTGAGCCAGGAGGATGTTCCCAGCGGGTGCGGTGTTTGGCTTCACGATCCAGACGGCCCCCCTGAGTTGAATATTTATGCTCCAGCTCACAATTCCAGGGACTAGCAAGAGTCCTTACCATTTACATGTTGAAATCAAACATGACAGCAAACAGTTTTCCTAAGCACTAGGTGATACCGGAAATACTTTAATTGGTACCCTGCCATGTGATCTGTGAAAACAAGCCACCGTAGACATCTCGAGAGGGGCCTGTTTGTTTTGTCTTGTCGTACCGCAGGGTGCAAGGCCCGGTGTGTTCCCTGGCAATGTATTACAGTCATCTTTACACAGCTGTGATTGTCTATGGCACGTTGCCAAGCATTTAAAGAGTTTATGGTACCAGGTGAATGTCAACTATAAATCACATTAGCATTAATTATGCACTAAAACTCTTCAGCATAACAGTTCAGCACTCGAAACACTGAATAAATGACATGCATTGCTTGTTAACTCACCCTCCTCCAATCTAGAATGAGCTCTGAGGGTGTTGTCTGCCTCTTCCTCCTCCTCTCTGAAGTTAAACAGACTGTGGGACTGATTGCTTGAAGGTGGGCTGGTTGGACTGAACTCAGCTGGAGAGAACAGCTGCCACTGATGTTTCCCTTCAAACTCTGTGTTGTGTTCTCCTAGGGTCTGCACATGTTCTGCTTCAGGTTTTTGGCGCTCAAGGGGTTTTATGTGTTCAACAAGATGTTGTTTGTGGTCTACAGAAGGTTCTCTGTGGTCCACTGAGAGCCTTTTGTGTTCCTCTTCAAGTTCTGCTTCTGATTTTCCATGTTCTGTCAAAGTTTTGGTAGGGATGGTCACACTTTGCTTAACAGGACTTGGACTGCTTAAGATATGGTCATTCTGAATACCATCAATGCTAGTAGTTTCATTCAAAACAGCTGCTTTTTCCTTACTAGACCCTCTTGATATGGTTTCTTCTTGTTTGGAGCCATCTGTTTCCACACTATTGGGGATAATGTCAAGTGAATGAATTTGACTCTCGGATACACCATCCAAAACGGTCTGCGATGAAGTTGTGGTTTCCCGAAGCAGAGATGTAGTTTGCTCAACAGCCATCGGAGAGTCAGTAACCATTTCACTATATGTGGTGTGTTCCTGTGAGGTATATGTATCCCCATCAGTAGTTTCCGAAGGAAATTCAAGCTGTTCATCATCTGTTAGGGCCTCTTGATTGGAGTCGTCTTTATAAAGACTAAAGCTCTGGATCTCTGAGGTATCTTTATGAGTGACGAATCCCACTCTGTTTGTAGTTTCCACAGGAAGGATGAATCGTTCCCGGTCTGTTTTATATTTCAGAGGGCTGAATAGCTCGTTTTTTGGTTTGTCGTTATGAATGCCGACTCTCATCCTGTCAGTAATGTCCTTATGGAAAGGAAACTGCGGCCTGTCTGTTGTGGACTTACGAATACCAAACATCTCTCTCAGCTCTTGCTTGGCTCCCCTGTGCACACCCTGGCGGGGGGTAAAATTATCTGAACGAGACACAGAGATGATGGATGACTCTGTGGGAGCAGCAAAATCATGCAGAGATGGAGCTAAGGAATCAGTGGGTGAATAATCATAGTCTTCTTCATTCTCTTCCTTCTCATCTACGTTTCTCATACGTAGCTTAAAAGTACGATTACTATCGCTGTGTAAGGAAAAGTGTTTGTTAAAGGGACCTCTGGAGCCTTGAGGGTTAAAAATGTGTTGTATTGGGTCTCGGTACCGTCTCTCTGATGTGCTGTCCTCAGCTGTTGTGGTTAGCATGGGTTTTGAAGCATGATTTGGGTCGCAGTTTGGAACCGGATAGCACATTAGGTCTCCGCCTTCATTTCGGCAGTGGCATACTTGGCAAGGGTCAATTTGGAATGAGTGTCCGGCTTCGTACTTCTGCCCCTCGTGAACGCATCCAACTCGCTCGCACTGAATGCACCCATCCGACGGTTCCGACAATGCTATGCAGTTGGCCGGAAGCTCAGGGCATGGTATAAAATGGCAGCTGATCCGTCCACCTCCTTGAGGACAGGAACATTCAGTACTTCCAAAGTCCACAAAGTACGACTCACCTTCTGGAACCTTGCCGGTTCTGAAGCCAGCACTGATGCAGTCGTAATACTGGTAACCCTCACACATGCAGCCCGTTTGCATGCAGGTAGCACAACACGCTCCAGTGTCCAAAACCTCTTCGATGCAATTGCGCAATTCAGGGCAATTCACCCCGGTGCAATCCCTCTGACAAAGGCAGCTGGTTATACTTAGCAAAAACACCAAGTTCAAGAGGCCACGGGCCATTTTGACTTGGTACCTGCTGATAAATGTCTCCAGTACAGTCCAACCTCTCCAGATCCCAAACAGTCAGCTCTCCTCTTGTGAACTGCAAGCAGTCAGTGAAACCTTGAGAGAGAGATGCAAGTTAGAGAGCACTCTGAAAATTTCCTGTGGAGTTCTTCCAGCCAGCCCAAACTCAGTGTGTAAAAGCCAACATCTGGCTTCACAGTTGAGCTCACCCTTCTAAGACCATCCCACATTTTAAAATCACAGGGTTGTCCAAGCCTGATCTCATGAGCAAGTTTCTCCTTAATCATGAAGCACCAGCATTCAAGCTCATTACCATTAAGCGACCGCCACACGAACAGTGTATTCAGCGGCATAAAATTTGTAATATTCCATTTGATGGGTCTTAAAAGCCTTACCACACCATACAATTTCTCTGTTATTTTTTATTGCTTTTTCTGATTTGTTTGACATTTATGGGACAACTGTGATTTGCCTCAGTTAGTGCAGGTCTGTAATGAAGGAAGTCATACTGAACTCTCATTTGCAAATAGCAAAGCCAACTGAAAGGACTCAAATTGAGGCATTCAGTGCAGACATAAAGCCATTTTTGTAGTTGATGAGGTGTTTTGTGGGTTAAACATAGAGGGGATTTAAAATAATTCAGCAAAGCTGTGTTTTTCTGTAGTAGCGATGACTACAGCAGACTACAGCAGTACAAGACTTGTTTCTAGCGTTGTAAGCCATTTGTATTGAATTGCTTTCCATTCAGCAGCTGAGAAACACGTTCTGTTTACTTTGGAAAACCATTGGAGTCCCGAGGCCCTGAATGTTTAGATTTCATGGCAGATGAAAGGAACTGCTTTAATTGTTTCCAAAAAAAAACACCATTAACCTTAATATCTTAAAGTCTGGGCAAAGTATTTGTCTCTACTACACGCCAACATGCCATTTGCAAGGTCTAGTCTACCTTTGATTTATAAAAACAGGTCTGGCTGATTCTATAACCTGTATGAAGAGTTAAAGGGAGAGTTGTTTTAAAACCTGTTTGATGTTCTTTGTTCTGCAGGACACAAAAAGTGAAATTTAAAGGATGTTAATGAATGATGATGACTAGAGATGTCAAGCTTCTAAAAAGATGATAATTTACCATAAAGCTACAGTAAAAGTGGTCTGCATGATACACTACAGTTGTTATGCACTACAAAATTTGGTATCTCCCCTAGCTCCCCTATCTCTTTTATTAAAGTAGCAATGTCTGATTAATAAATGAGTAACATGAGTCTGATCATTTTTAAAAAAATCAATAAAAAAAAAATTGAGCGATTTGTTCATGAATCAGATTGATCTGTTCTCAAGTTCAACTCACTACGACGGTGCAATGCTGTGGTTAACAGTTTACTGTTTGGAAAGATTATTGAAAGACAACATACATTTAGGCTCTGTTTCTAATACAAGCACCATATGACCTCAAAAAAATAGTACATTAGACACACTTTAGTAAAATTTTTATGGTAAATATATTAGTCTTCAAATTTTGTATATTTATCTTTCTACAGAAGAAACACAGT
The DNA here is from genome assembly GCF_001515605.1 of Sinocyclocheilus anshuiensis. NCBI lineage: Eukaryota > Metazoa > Chordata > Actinopteri > Cypriniformes > Cyprinidae > Sinocyclocheilus > Sinocyclocheilus anshuiensis. The sequence continues at coordinate 2,786,553 of NW_015542345.1, forward strand.
CCGGTTTGGAGTGACATGAGGGTGAGTAAATAATGAAATAATTGTTATGTTTAGGGAGAACTACCCCTTTATCAGTCTATAGAAATGAGACCAAAACTATAATAACTTTTTTTTAGATTAAATTGTTGAATGTGTGTATTTTATCATTTTAAACATATAAAATGGTAAGAGGCAAATTAAATGAAAACGAACTACAACGAAGATGGCATGTGCCTCACAAACCTTGCAGATGCCTCTTATAAAAAATACTATGATAAACACAGTTTCCGCCAAAACCCGGTGAAAAGTGGTAACTAGACAACACTGTCATCAAAATAAAATAAATGAAATATATGCCAATTCTAAATAATTTATTATTGTTTTACAGTAGTAGCAATAACACAATAACGGACATTTTGGCGAAATCCGCGGTTACCATGGTAAATTATGATAGGTGCTGTCAGAGAATAACCAATGGATATTAAAGACACCTCAAGCGCGCGCTCAAATACCAAAAGTAGCACCACCTCTATTTTAGTTCAACTTTTTTGCACAAAGGTAAAACCAGCTAAATAAACATTAAAAACAATGTTGTAGGTCGTCTAACTTTACAAATCTGCCACTGCACCATTAAACTAGTTTTGCAGAGCATAGATGTCTTATAATAAACGTGAGCAGCGCTCTTTTGCTGATGTTACAAAATAAAAAGCGTTAAAAACGGAGGTTTTACCTCGCTGGAGTCATGTTCTTCCGTGCGTCCATAGGTTAGAAGTTGCAGCCAACTAACTTGTCTTATCAAGCCTACACAGTGCAGAGAGCGCTGACAATTGTGAAGGGGAGGGACAAAGTTGGAGACCTCCAAACGTAGCTACGGTAGGCTACCTACTTTCTGGAGCAGCCCATTCATTCAACATTAACCATAAGACCATTAAAGATTAATCAGTTGATAGTAGCTATTATACCTATATAAAAAAATACCACGTTATTTACTGAAAACATGAAAATGCATTTAATGTTAATTAGGCAATGTTAATATACATTTAGAATTAATATTCATCTTAGCAAAATTACATTTTACATTGCTTCAACTATTTTATTGAAATAATTGCACAATAAATTGATGTAGTCGTGAATACACAGGGAAAAGTGTGCTTTACATGATGGACACCCAAACTGCAATACATAAATACAAAAATAAAAAATGATGATGATGATGTAAACACAAATTCATTGCATTCTTAAAAAATCAATTAAAATACCCCTTGTCATTTCATTCTTCTTAAAGGGGTCATATGATGCGATTTCAAGTTTTCCTTTCTAATATTATTTATAAGACTTCGTTTTATTGTATTTACAAGTAAATAGTAGCAGCCACTATTGTTCTTTAATTCAGGCTGTAGCTCTTGATAATCTTAGATAAAAGACATTCAGCTCATCATGTCTTAGTTGAGTTTCTCAAACACTTGTTTGAAATTCTTTACATCACAAACAAACCAAACTCAGGAGAGTTCCTCACTACATATGAGTTGGTTTTGTTTGCTTTGTTAAATTGTAGCTTTTGCAGTCTAGTTTTCACTTCAGAGCAAAGCCTGCTTTGGGCTTTTGGACATCAACACCATGACGAGCTTGTCTTCTGTCCAAGACGCTGTTTTAAGGAACCTTACATGTATTTCTTAGGTCATTTTTGTTCAAACAAAGACCTTGCGCCTACACTGACACTCAAGTGTATCTGTCTTTCCTGATAACTTGATTAATTTCCATTTAAAACACACGTGCTTGTCGTCGCCATGCATTATTCCCTCATCATCTGCATCCTACTTCTCTGTTCAGTGTGGTTGATCAGCGGTGAGCAGCACAGCTTTTAATGAGCATTCACGCTGTCAGCAAATTGCAGCAACAAAGCGATCTAAAGTCATTTATTATCAATGAGAATATGGATTTCCAATGATAAGAGTGACAGTAATGCAACAGTTAAGGAGATCTTATGCAAATGAGCAGTGATGCAGTGTGAAAACAGCCAATGGAAGTGAAGAGTGTTATTTGCCACCTGAAACAGTTATGAAGAAGCCAACGACACAAACCTGGCAACCTCCAATGATTTATTCTATACCAGCATACGCCCATTAGTCGTCACCTCATTGGGTCATTCAGCTGGCTTCAGAAGTATTATCGTGTTGCACTCATATGAGACCTGTCCAAAACATTCAGACTGCATGACATCATCAAAGGAATAAAGTGAAATTATTCACATTGATTAAAAATTCCTCAGGAGAACTTTGTGATCTAAAATGTGTTTCTCTAGAGTCTCGACAAAGTCCTCTTAGAAATCCAACAAAATTCTAATTTAATTCTCAGCTTTGCCATGAAATTCAGGCAGGAAGAAGAAACTGTTTCAAGCAAACACAGCACACATGACTGACTCCATATTTCCTATTTCAAGTGTTTACAGGCCAGTACACAATGCAGTACAGGGAAACATTTGACATCATGGAAACTGTATACAAACTTTATGTCCCGACTATTTCAAGACATCCAAAAACCATTTCAATGAGATCATTTAACACAAAGTGAGTATTATTTTTCTATATGGAAAGTCTGATATAAAAAAAAAAGATATATTTACCTGCATAAATTTCGTTTCAGAATTATAGATTTACGTGCAAACAAAAACAAACAAACAAAATTGATAAAGGAAATAAATTAACTTAAACCTATGATTCCTAACACGGGGTATACATTAAATCATCTAGTGTTCTTTTTTTTCTTTTCAGTTTTGTTAAACCTATAAAACAGAAATTGCTACATAAAATATTAGGCATGTTAATAAATTTTAGTAACTAATCATGACAAATATCTAATTTTTTCCTTTTCTTTAAAAGGAAAATTTTTCAAGAATATACAAACCAATTGGTTTTATTGGTTTTTATGCAAGTTGTTGCAATTTATGTATGCAAAAAAATAAAAATAAAAATAAATAAATAAATAAAACCAAAAGAGTTTTGAAGCTTTACTGATGGCGCTGGGGGTACATAAGGCATAGGAATTCTGGGAAACACTTTTTTAAATTATTTCCACCATCGACGCCAAGAAAAGCATTTCCTTCAACATTTTACTCAAACAGCCATGTCTTTTATCTGCAGGGTATCATAAATTTGTCACTTGGTAGGAATTTCAGTGGTGGAATTTTGTCTTTGAATAGATCTAAATGATGTTGCTCAGGCATCGACCTGATCAGGATTCTGACCCAGGGCTCCGATGAGGCCCCTCTAATGACCAGGCTTTAGGAGAGCAGTGCAGGCTTTCTGCTGCAAAGATAAATGAGTTTTACTCTGATCCTTGTAATTGATACTTCTCTTTCCAGGTCTACACTCCTCCATGCATTTAGATGCTCTGTTTTGATTTGCTCAACTGGAGCAAAAAAGGTCCACCATTAAATGCGCATTAACGCAGGATTAATTCTTGAAGCAAGTGTGCTGAAATGCAAAGCTGTAATGAACATCTACAAAGCTTATGTGTGCTAGTTAATTCAGGGCATTCAGTGCAATGACATTTACCAAGAAATTGTGCAAGTTTGTTTTGTTGGCGAATAAAACTGAACTCGAAAATGGTCAAAGAAGGCCTATAGAGACAGTTACGGTGATACTAACTTGGGCAACAATCAAAAAGGTGTTTGTGGGAACTGACCGTGTTAATCTGACACCCGTGCTTACAGGCATACTATTGAGATTTGTGGATTCCCTGTTTGATCTCAAGAAGAAATTTATCAGACACAGTTTCAAAAAGTCAACAAGAAGCGATAGCATGACCCGGTGGGGGTTTTTGAAAAGGATTTATATAAATACAATACATACCACACTTGCTCCCCTGAAAATGGAGAGCTTCTGTAAATCTGAGGCACATGGCACTTTCATTAGAAGTTGGTCTAGAAGAGATGTATCTTCTGAATCATGCTGTCTCCTTGACTTTTAGGCTGATTTTAAAAATAAAATACCTTTCAGCACCGCAAACTGCTCAAAATATGACGGGTCATTCCCATCTGTATTATGCGCATAAAAGTCAATTGTTCAGCATGGAGGAGAGCATCTGGGACTGCTATTAGGGCTGCTGTAAACTTCTACTGCTGAGGCTGGATTAATCCACATGCAATATTCTACAGATCATAAAACTCTGGAAGAGAAGAGAATGAAGTAAATAGTGTTTTCAAATCAATTTTGCAGCCACTGTGATAGAAATCAATTTCTGTATGTTTATAATAAAAGTTAAAATAAGGTCGAGGTCTCTGCTATGACGGGTCTGATATACTGTGTTAAGAAAAACACGTATTGATATAACTTTCAAAGTTTATTGATTGTGAAATCTAGTCCATAAAGGCATGGGTTATCCATTTCCCATATTTTTAACATGGTGTCCCCACTCTGCTGAATCTTGTGAATATGAGTTTGCTGTCTATATTTAATGTGATGCAAAAAATCCCTGTACTTAAATATAATGATAAGCTATGCCTTTCTTTTGAGCTGTCCTCACAGACTGAATGTGAAAAAAAAAACGTAATGTAGAATCAAGAACAAATGAGCCGGTTCTTTAGTAATCAAAAACAAACACGTAACGAATTTAGTCCGACTCTCGAACTAATGAATCTGAGTTTATTTATAGTGAATCAAAAAAGGTACAGCGTGACTGGTGTAGTTTGATTCACGAATAAATTACTGTATTAAGTCAACTCATACTGTATGCGCCGCGGACCATGAGTCAAAAAGACAGTTCACTGAACTGATCCATCACAGAGGTTACTAGATCAGCATTTGACACACGGACTAAAAGTCAAGTTGACATTTTTCAGAGATGTCTGCATCGAAATGAAGCAAATTTTGCTATTATCATTATTACTCACTTAGCATTTGCAAGTTGTGGAAGACAAAAAAAATTCTATTTTGCATTTTTCTACAGTAATTCACACAAATGCTTTCACTGCAAATTGCATTATTAGCATAAAATTTATGAAAGCTTTAATTGAAAATAAACTTACAGTGTATTTGCAAGGTCCACCTTTCGCTTTATGAAAACATGTATTTAAGCAGCATAAACCTAAACAAAATCATTAAACTCTCTATATCTCTGTGAAATCACAGATTATTTTCATGTAGATCCTCTCTGCATTTCTAAGATAATACGCAAAGGATATAACCAGTGGATAAAGGTGACCTTGATGAATTATTTGTGTATAATCCCTGTAATCAATGCAGAGAGATGAAATATTGTTCATGTATGATAAATGCCTCCCTTAAAAATCTGATCTCTTATTTGACCCCTTTATCTCTTTCTAATGAAAACTTGCAGGAAAAAAACGGTGTCACCCAAAGGTCCCATAATACAGGGGGACCACCCAGTGCAGCGATGAGCATGTTGGTGTGGCCTAGCAACAAGTGGGTTATCTTTGTGATGCAGTGGTGTTAAAGGGCTTGTAAATTGTGGGAAAACCAAGAAAGCCCAGAGAGAAATTGAAAGGGGGAGAGAAAGAAAGTGGGTGTAGCAGGAGGTTCTGGAATCTTCATCAGCGCCACACTACATACAGTACATCTGTATAGAGCACTGTTTTTTGGAGTGCTTCTCTTAGCAATGTGACAGGTAACCATGATCCTGACAAAAGCAACCGAATGTACTGCAGCAGCAGGGGGAAGGGTAAAAATAACATAAAAACATATCCTGTGTTTAGCATAAAATTTATGAAAGCTTTAATTGAAAATAAACTTAGTGTATTTGCAAGGTCCCCCTTTCGCTTTATGAAAACATGTATTTAAGCAGCATAAACCTAAACAAAATCATTAAACTCTCTATATCTCTGTGAAATCACAGATTATTTTCATGTAGATCCTCTCTGCATTTCTAAGATAATACGCAAAGGATATAACCAGTGGATAAAGGTGACCTTGATGAATTATTTGTGTATAATCCCTGTAATCAATGCAGAGAGATGAAATATTGTTCATGTATGATAAATGCCTCCCTTAAAAATCTGATCTCTTATTTGACCCCTTTATCTCTTTCTAATGAAAACTTGCAGGAAAAAAACGGTGTCACCCAAAGGTCCCATAATACAGGGGGACCACCCAGTGCAGCGATGAGCATGTTGGTGTGGCCTAGCAACAAGTGGGTTATCTTTGTGATGCAGTGGTGTTAAAGGGCTTGTAAATTGTGGGAAAACCAAGAAAGCCCAGAGAGAAATTGAAAGGGGGAGAGAAAGAAAGTGGGTGTAGCAGGAGGTTCTGGAATCTTCATCAGCGCCACACTACATACAGTACATCTGTATAGAGCACTGTTTTTTGGAGTGCTTCTCTTAGCAATGTGACAGGTAACCATGATCCTGACAAAAGCAACCGAATGTACTGCAGCAGCAGGGGGAAGGGTAAAAATAACATAAAAACATATCCTGTGTTTAAAGCACACACATTGACAGGAACCCATTTAGATAACCATAACATTTTTTTCCACTCTGTTAATGCACATGCTTTGCCGATTATAACTGTGGAAGATATTCCGTAGGCTCTGGTGACATCCTGTGAAACCACACATTAGCAAGTGTGGAAAGTGTGGAAAGTTCCCATTTCATGAAATATTTAAACACAAATTCAATAGCACTGCAATCCAGGTGTATGTCATTTACATTTAACTTAAGGAAACTATTGACTAATGTTAACAGATACAACTTTGAAATCGACATTAACTTAGATTAATAAATGCTGTAGAAGTGTTGTTGTTAGGTCATGTATGCATTCAACTAATGTTAACAAATGAAACCTCAACGTAAAGTGTTACCCCCCCAATTCGGAGTTTCTGATTCGGAGTGGTGAGTGATTCGAACACAATACCACAGAATTGAATAGCTTCAAACATAAGCAGCACATGACTAATAAGCAGTAAATTATTAACCTACTTCTGAGGATGTTTGAAGCCAGTTTCTTGTTCCAGCTATAGGCATCTGTCAACACAGTGGTGGGTGAGACCTGGGTGGGCAACACAACTTGACAAAACATGATGAAAGAGGGAGAAAGAGACCTAAAGAAAGAAGGAAAAATGTAGAACACTCGCCTGTCTTGCCTACACTGGTTTGCAGAGTTGAGTGTACAGTATGTTCATGGGGTCGAGTGGACTCCAGCCAGACCTCTGATCTTCTCACTCCTATTTGCCAATTATGATGATTTGAACAAATGAGCTAATAAGGCTTGGATGTCTTTCAGAAACACAGAAAGCATGGGACAAAAATCAGTAAAAATCAGACTTTTCTATATACAAAGCCACGCAATGTATAGGGTCAGTATACCATCGTTTTTTTAAATGAATACTTTTATTTAGATGCATTAAATTGTTCAAAAGTGACAGTAAAGTCTTTCAACAATTCAGCTATGAATCACATCACAGAAATGAATTACATTTTAAAATATATTAAAATGCAGAATAATATTTCACAATATTACTGTTTTACTGTATTTTTGATCAAATAAATGCAGCCTTGGTAAGCATAAGACGGGCCATTCCCGTGTGTATTATGCGCGTAAAAGCCAATTGTTCAGCATGGAGGAGAGCATCTGGGACTGCTATTAGAGCTGCTGTAAACTTCAACTGCTGAGCCTGGATTAATCCACTTATGCAATATTCTACAGATCATAAAACTCTGGAAGAGAAGAGAATTAATAAAATAGTGTTCTCAAGTCGTTATTACTCAGCGTTTGCAAACAAAATGTTTCTATTTTGCATTTTTCTACAGTAATTCACACAAATGCTTTCACTGCAAATTGCATTATTAGCATAAAATTTATGAAAGCTTTAATTGAAAATAAACTTAGTGTATTTGCAAGGTCCCCCTTTCGCTTTATGAAAACATGTATTTAAGCAGCATAAACCTAAACAAAATCATTAAACTCTCTATATCTCTGTGAAATCACAGATTATTTTCATGTAGATCCTCTCTGCATTTCTAAGATAATACGCAAAGGATATAACCAGTGGATAAAGGTGACCTTGATGAATTATTTGTGTATAATCCCTGTAATCAATGCAGAGAGATGAAATATTGTTCATGTATGATAAATGCCTCCCTTAAAAATCTGATCTCTTATTTGACCCCTTTATCTCTTTCTAATGAAAACTTGCAGGAAAAAAACGGTGTCACCCAAAGGTCCCATAATACAGGGGGACCACCCAGTGCAGCGATGAGCATGTTGGTGTGGCCTAGCAACAAGTGGGTTATCTTTGTGATGCAGTGGTGTTAAAGGGCTTGTAAATTGTGGGAAAACCAAGAAAGCCCAGAGAGAAATTGAAAGGGGGAGAGAAAGAAAGTGGGTGTAGCAGGAGGTTCTGGAATCTTCATCAGCGCCACACTACATACAGTACATCTGTATAGAGCACTGTTTTTTGGAGTGCTTCTCTTAGCAATGTGACAGGTAACCATGATCCTGACAAAAGCAACCGAATGTACTGCAGCAGCAGGGGGAAGGGTAAAAATAACATAAAAACATATCCTGTGTTTAAAGCACACACATTGACAGGAACCCATTTAGATAACCATAACATTTTTTTCCACTCTGTTAATGCACATGCTTTGCCGATTATAACTGTGGAAGATATTCCGTAGGCTCTGGTGACATCCTGTGAAACCACACATTAGCAAGTGTGGAAAGTGTGGAAAGTTCCCATTTCATGAAATATTTAAACACAAATTCAATAGCACTGCAATCCAGGTGTATGTCATTTACATTTAACTTAAGGAAACTATTGACTAATGTTAACAGATACAACTTTGAAATCGACATTAACTTAGATTAATAAATGCTGTAGAAGTGTTGTTGTTAGGTCATGTATGCATTCAACTAATGTTAACAAATGAAACCTCAACGTAAAGTGTTACCCCCCCAATTCGGAGTTTCTGATTCGGAGTGGTGAGTGATTCGAACACAATACCACAGAATTGAATAGCTTCAAACATAAGCAGCACATGACTAATAAGCAGTAAATTATTAACCTACTTCTGAGGATGTTTGAAGCCAGTTTCTTGTTCCAGCTATAGGCATCTGTCAACACAGTGGTGGGTGAGACCTGGGTGGGCAACACAACTTGACAAAACATGATGAAAGAGGGAGAAAGAGACCTAAAGAAAGAAGGAAAAATGTAGAACACTCGCCTGTCTTGCCTACACTGGTTTGCAGAGTTGAGTGTACAGTATGTTCATGGGGTCGAGTGGACTCCAGCCAGACCTCTGATCTTCTCACTCCTATTTGCCAATTATGATGATTTGAACAAATGAGCTAATAAGGCTTGGATGTCTTTCAGAAACACAGAAAGCATGGGACAAAAATCAGTAAAAATCAGACTTTTCTATATACAAAGCCACGCAATGTATAGGGTCAGTATACCATCGTTTTTTTAAATGAATACTTTTATTTAGATGCATTAAATTGTTCAAAAGTGACAGTAAAGTCTTTCAACAATTCAGCTATGAATCACATCACAGAAATGAATTACATTTTAAAATATATTAAAATGCAGAATAATATTTCACAATATTACTGTTTTACTGTATTTTTGATCAAATAAATGCAGCCTTGGTAAGCATAAGAGGTCATTTTTTTTTCAAAATATTACAAAATCTTACTGACCTTAGAGTTACATAAACATACTATTTTACTTCCATAATGTGATGTACCATATGAACACAGCATATTCAATCAAGAAAAAAAATGCAGGGTTGGACTTCATTTTAGCTATTAGCAACTGTACTTTGTGGCTTGAGGAGGTCTAAAATACCTGAAGAAAGATATCTTTCAGCATTCTCATTTATCTCAGTGGCTCAGCTAGCAAAAGCCTTTGGAAGTAGAAAAAGACATTTAAAATCTTCCATTAAATATTAATAAAGTCAAGTCTGCTTTATTGTGCTTTAATGAATTTTTGAAATGCATGTTTAGATCAGAAAACACTGCTAATTTTGGTTGTCAATGGAAATTTATTTATTTTTTGATCCCAGATGGTGTAGTTACAGCATCTACTCACAGGTGCTAAGGAGCCAAACCTTAAGCACTTAATATCAGCCAAAAAATTTAGCAAGACAAAAGCTGCATCTCTTTTCAAAGGCCGTGCCCTGAAGGTCACATTTATTGGCCACATATGCCATTGAGGCTGCCTCAGTTCAGAAAAAATAACCATTACATTTCAAACTAAGAAAGAAATTACAGTAATTTGGGGAATAACAGTTAATTGTATAATAATTACTTTTCTGAAATGAGGCATCTTTGATGACATACACTGTATGACCGATAAATGTGACCTCTGGAGAGCGCAGACTTCGAAATGAGACACAGCCAAAGTCGTTACAAACTTTGAAATAACTCAAAATGATGAATTATGCATAAAACGACCCATGTATTAAGATTCTAATTTGACTCTAATTTTGATTTCATGTAAGAGTCTAGAAACTCATCTGTGTATAATTATGTAGGGTACGATTAGTTAGCTAGCATGTCCAACTCACCACTGCAACTTCTTGAAAATACATGTTCTACTCTGCTTTGTTAATGGCATTACAAGCTGAGGGTCAGAATCTCAGGAGAGATGTTTCAAACAGCTTCTGATGTTTCTTCTGTAACAGCAGTAACTACACTTGAGTGCACAAAATGTGTTTCAGGGTCTTGACGTCTTCATAAGAACGTCCCCGCTAACATTGACCTCGAGTGACAGGAATGTGCTCGAAAAATAAAACGTAAACACTGTTGCCTCCAGCCGGTTTGAGGCGAAATTCTGCAACAAGCAAGAGTTTCTTATTTTATCTGACATAGAAACTACTTAACCTTTGTTTTTAACATTAGCGCATGGGTGTGATTTTTTTCCCAGCTCACGCACTAAAGACAAACGAGGTTGAATAATTAAGTGACAAAAAGCAGCTACATTGGTCTAAGGTATCGATACGATCAGGTTCTGAAACGATTTAGCAAATCTTGGTTTTTGTTGCATTTAGGCTAAGATGACAGCTCATTAATTTCTACCTGATGAAATCACCTTATCACTGCAGCTTCTGTAATGTGAGTATCTATGAAACGCGTTCTTTCGTTATGTCGCAATGACAGTCAGAGGTGGTTTAAGACTCATAATGAAAAGAAGTGCAGTTTTTAACACTAGCAAGCCACAGAAGGATCATCAAGCTGAAGGCCTGAGGCAAATGTCATGTCTTGAGTTCATGTTTTGACTGATGCCTGTGGAGAGATTCCACTTGTGCTTGTGAGGGATGGTTCGTTGAATAGGAATGTTGTGGCCCCTACTTAATCAACTCCTGATTTCATGAAATATTCATGTTCTACCTGTGGGCTCTCAGCATGCGAATTGTTTTGTTTTGGATATATGTGTGTCGGAATGCAGTGTGAGATGCAGATAGCATGTATAAATCATGCAAGACTTGAAATCAGCATCTCTTGTGCTTCAGAACAGGTAGGCAATGATGTCAGATGACATTTTGGAATGTCTGTTGTCCATGAATCAATGCAGTGTCATAAAAGTTATAAAAGTGTGTGAAATTGTTTTAGGGGCGTATTCATAGGTGGTTGAAGGTATACATTTAGCTGTGATATTGCATGTTATTAGGTGTGTTAGATTTGTAGTCTAAAAACTGTAGTGCCGGCTTATTAGCTACTGCTAAATCTGATGTTATATTGTTTATTAGTGCTGTGATTTAGGATCATGACATGAATAAACCCCTTGTGTATTAAACGAGTAGGAGAAACGTTAATTGAACAAACACAGCTTTAAAAGGCCTATTATGCCCATTTTTACAAGATGCAATATAAGTCTGAGGTGTCCCCAGAAAGTGTCTTTGAAGTTTCAGCTTAAAATACCCCACAGATCATTTATTATATCATTTTGAAAATTGTGCATGTCTCTTTAAAAGCAAATGAGCTGCTGCTCCCTGCCCCCTTTTTTCGGAATAGGGCTGTGCCTTTACAGTTCTTACCTCAGATACTCTGCTAAAAAAATATCTGTTTGCTTTTGATTATCATCTCTATCATGCTGAAATCATGCATTTTAAATCATATTAGTTTAAACTTCTGATATACGGTTTTCTGAGCACACAAATCCGAAACACATTTACATTTATTCATTTAGCAGACGCTTTTATCCAAAGTGACTTACAAACACGCACAGAGAAAGCGGCTGTCACAAGGCATGTGAGTAATACACTAAGTTCTCTTTCATGTCTGATTGCGCTTAAATGGTCAAATACACACAAGTTTATGTTAAAAACACACATAAGTTACAAAACAGTTGGTTATGTCTGTGAAGGTAAACAACTGGGAAAGAAATCGCATATTAGATCTATGATCTCTATCGTGGAGATAATGTTGGACTGTGTGCGGTGCAGATTCTGCAAACGGCTTTTTCTGATACACTGCTTATGGTTTATGGTGATTTTTTTAAAAAAAGAGCTGGTGAATTTTTATCATTATAGGGTGGTTGTGTACACACATTGCCAATGCCAACACACATTTATGTTCAAACAACATGTAAAAGTGAATTTTGCATAATAGGTGCCCTTTAAAAGAATAAGCCTTTAGCTAATCTCCAAATAACTGATAGAAACCAGTGACATCCAGTTCTTCCAAAAGGAAGCTTCTGGCATGCGTGAGGTGTCAAAGAGGACCATGCGATTTTGTTGTCAGTTAGCTGGTGACAGCCAACAATCCCACTGACTTTCTAATGTAGATCTGTGATCCAGCTGACTCCGTACACTGTGATTTCTTGGGAAAACATTGTCATTGCGACTTGCTACATAATCACTTATCCCTATTGTTATAAAAGATTGAAAAAGTCAGATTCATTATCAGGATAACCTGCCATCACTTCCCAGTGGTTGGCAAACCCCAACTGCTTGAGTTTGAACTTTAAATTCATTCAAAATACAAAACGAATATGCCTTCCTGACTTTGTCAGAGTTCAAAAATAATCCAGTGTGATGTGTTCAACATGCATTTTAACAGATATTAAAATTCTATTCTATTTGAAAAATAAAAATATAAGCACAAAGATGCTTCCAGATATGGTTTTTATAGTTGAATTATAAAGCCTTATAAATCACCTATATGATTACCTTTTCTCACTCTTCTCTCTTTGACAGCTGCTTTCATCTCTTACAGCGATGCATTATCTGCTGTGATGCTTCATCTATAGGCCACTCACTCTGCACTGAGGTAATTCTCTTTCCAGCTGCTCTATATCTCACGCATGAATACTTTCAGTCTAAACTGTGAGTGAAAAGATCCATGTGCAAAAAGTTCCTTCCATTTCCCAAAATCTGCTGTGAGAGGTATAGCTTAGAAGGTATGGTTCAGAAAGACCTTTAAATGCCATGCTTATTTATTTCCATAAAAAAGTTCAAGGTTTCTCTTCTATAGCTGTGCTGTTTTAGCCGTATTGTACCAACTACATAATCATTTTGATCGAAGGAAGCACCTACTAAATAACAAAGAACATAACAGGAGAACTTTCCAAATAGTTTCAAATGTCAGTAAAAGTCAAACCCAGAGGTCAGTGTCTCCTCCCTCACGACATATCTATTACTGGCATCATAACAGGCATAAACGAAAAGTCTCTCATATTTAATAATACAGTCAACAGTCCAACCTACACATCCACACTTCGGTGTGATATTTTAATATTGCCATAACTACATTCAAAAGCCTCCCGTTTTCTTCAAGTTACCTTTAAACGGGGCAACACACTGAAACTAGTAGTTACAAAAGGTATTTGTGATCTAAATCACATATAAAGCCATATAAGGCCTCAGGAAAAGCTTTGGATCAGTATTCATCTAAAACACAGAAGGGAAGTTATGTTTACTAAGAAAGGAACAAGCAGATCTCTGGCCATATGGGCGGCAGAGGGAGCAAACATAGCTTGAGGCTGTTGCTCTGCCTGCCTCTTTCATTCTCCCCCTCCTACTGTTGACACTCCACTGGAACTTAGGTTTTGAGCTAGGGCAGTTTTTGAATCATTTTAGATGGCAAGCCATTAAGGCTTCTTGTTTATTTCAATATATGGTGCTTTAGAGAAAAGAATGGAAATGAAATCAAGGAGTTGGATGAGCTTCAGAAAGCTCAGAGTTGTAGACATGAATCATTTCATTGTGTGCCAAGACTGTAGTACTATAGGTAATCAAAGGTTTACCAAATCTGACTCCAGAACTTTATTAGGGTTCATTTGTGGCAATGATGTCAACCGGTTTGCAGATTAGGGTGCTGGAATTGATTTTAAGGGCATTTTGTTTTAATTTTATGTGACACACTTCATCCATATACACTACCTTTTGAAAGTTTGTTAAAAAACAAACAAAAAAAACAACATTTTCTATTTTAATATGTTTTTAAAAGTCACTTATTCCTGCGATGGCAAAGCTGAATTTTAGGCAGCCATTACACCAGTCTTGTCTGTGTCACATGATCCTTCAGAAATCATTCTAATATGCTGACTTGGTGCTCAAGAAACACTTATTATCAATGTGAAAACAATTGTGCTGCTTAATATTTTTTTGTGGAAACTGTAATACTTTTAAACAGGATTTTCTGATAAATAGACAGTTCAAAAGTAACATCATAAATGTCTTTACGTTTGATTAATGCATCCTTTTTTAAATAAAATTTTACTGACCCCAAACTTTTGAACAGTGGTGTATGTCAAATACTTCAGTTGAATCGGTTCGTTCAAATATACATTATGGTTGCTTAACCCATGGCGAGAAATTTATCAAAACATGAGGCACTTTTTACACCCACATCTGAAACATCTGGGGCATTTTCGTCACTTTCAGTGGCATTTTTGCCCCAAGCCCTGGTACTCTCTGACCTTAATACTGTTATCAGGCCTGCCACTAGGAGACTAATGGTCGACTCCATTAATATCATACTGAGATTTTGTCTTTGGGCCAAAATCTCCACATAAAAATGTTCCATTTGACGTGAGCAGACAAACTAGAGTTTAAATATAGAACATATCACAAGTAGGATGTGCGTCATTTTTAATTTATGAGGCTTTTTCCTTCATTAAAATGATAGTCCACCCAAATTTCTTTCTTTTACTCAGCCTCATGTCATTCCAAACCTGTATTCTCTCTTTTACAAAACAAAAACAAACAGTTAAAGTTGATACAGTAAGTACTTTATAAATGCTAATTCTGAATGTGAAATTCAAGCAACCGCATCGGACCGTTTTTGCTGTAAATTTAACAGGATGTTTTGTACAGTTAGAGGGCAGATTTGCCCCCTAACATGACTCACTTGCTCTGAGTCCAGGGCAGAAGGCCAGTCATCATTAGACTATCAAATCTGTGGAAAACCCTTTATTATACTTGATCTCATTTCAATCTCGTCCACAAGATGGATTTTACATTTGGCTCAAGCACTTCGCTAAACGCTCACATTAAATTCACTTTAAACAACCCATGACCTGGAATAGTCTTTTATTCAAAGGCACTGAAGGGCAATTTGATATGATCTCATTAAAACTCCCAGAAATATCCAGCATCTGTGTAAGGTAATCAAACTGTTGTGGAGACATTTTCAGTGTTTAACCATTAACCATTATGAATGTCTTGATGAAAAATATGTCGGACTCCCATCTGGACACTGAAGGTGTCTGTTTTTCTCTCTTGCCTTCATTAGATGGGAGGACTATCTGTTCGTTGCACCTGCTTTTGCCAGATATTGTGCGAGTGGGAGCTGTGTGTGTCTGGGGGGATTATCTTCCACTGTATTTTCAGTTAATAAAAACAGCTTTACATGCTCTCACAAATGTGTGCGCACAAAACAAGTTATAATTTAAGGGTTGCAGGTAAACATATTTTTCATTTTGATTACACTACAACAATGCAATGTACTGCTTTCCTACCAGTCGGTTTTATGAGAAAGAAAAGTAAATTTGAAGCTTGATATTTTTCTTGTTATAATTTCCGGTGTATATACTTTAACAGGTTGAACGAGGTCATCAATCAGAGAGACAATGAAAAACATATTTTTTATGTTGTATTTATATTTGCACATTTTTACACAAGGAAGCACAAGGACATACATTTTTTGTGTGTGTGCATATTTAATCTAATTAATTAGCTGATACTCTGTTTAATTAATCAAGTTAATTGCATTTATGAAAATGAAGATGATTCGAAGACATTTTTGTGGCAGATGACTAAAGCATTGAATAGATGTGGCTTTAGAAAATCAATATATTTTTATATCAGTGAACATAAGCTTACTACTGTCCACAGCAATCCATTTAACAAGTAATAAATATTATAACTTCTAATAAAAAAATCTCCGTTACACTTTTTTTAATAACTTCCATAAAAGACTATGACTTACTTTCTTCTGTGGAACAGATATTTTTTTTTAATACGTTTTAAACATTTAAATGAATAATTCACCCAAAAAATGTGGACTATTGTGATGTTTTTACCAACCTCAATACCTCAGAGCTTGAGCTCTGGCTTTTTTTTTGTGTTGTAGATGTTTTTAGTGGCAGCTAACAGGTTGAAATCTTAATGAATTAATGTCTTAATGAAATAATCTTAATGAATCCTAATGTTTTTATCAGCTGTTTGAACTCTCATTCTGACGGCATCCATTCACTGCAGAGCATCCATTGGTGAGCAAGTGATATCATGTAAGGCTATACATTTCTCCACATCTCCAAATCTGTTCTGAAGAATAAACAAACTCATCTGCGTCTTAGATGGCCAGAGAGTGAATACATTTTCAGTAAATTTTCATTTTTGGCTGAACTATTCCTTTAAGATGGCATTTCAGTCAAGAACAGTTTATTAAAATTATATATATATTTTTTTTTATGATTATTAATTTGACTAAATTTCAACACAAACTTGATGCAATGTACACAAGCCTTGTTCAGTCCATTTATAATTCCTGACATACCTTCAATTAACTGAGCGGCAGCTTTCGATTTCTGTCTTGTCTTGCCAGGAATTCCTCCACCAACTGGAAGAGCTGCAGAAAGACAAGACGACTCAGACAATCCTATGGTGAAGCCCCGATTCCTCCCAGTGCAGATGTTGCCGTGATCAACATCTGGATGTATTTGGCTCGCTTTTATATCCTGCCATTACTGGGGCAAAGGATATACATGAGTGTTAGACTTGTATAGGATATTTGTTCCTCCTTCCATAATGAACTGCACATTATCAGTAACCAAATAAATGTGTGCTGCAGTTAGTCAGGAAGTCATGTGATGTATCTTTTCTAGTCCACAAGCACAGCATTGTAAATTATGGTATGCTAGTGACAATGCTGCTGTCACATTAACACCAGGACTGAAATATAAGTCACTGCAGCAATTAGGTCTTCTGAACACTGAAAAACCACTGAAAAACTGTGATCCTGAAATCTGGGGCTTGTTGTGATTAAGTTGTCAGAACTTTCTGATAACACAAGGGATTACAAAGTATTCACCTTCAGGTTTTCTGTGTGCAAAATATCTCAAACCTACAGACCCCTAAAGGGTCATGATGATAGAAAAAAATTGATGGGAGGAAAAATTATATTTCAATGCTTTTTGTGTTTGCTGACAAAAGTATTGCGTTTCCCCAAGAAACTTTGCATTGATTCGCAAAACTTTTGTGATGGAAATAAATGCGGTTGGAGGGAAAACTATACATATATCAATGCTTTTGCGAGCGAATGCAAAGTATCTTAGGGGAAAGGAATACTTTTGCACGAGGACCATTCAAAGTTTGAGGTCAGTAAGAATTTATTTTGAAAGAAATTAATACTTTTATTCAAGTACAGACATTTATAATATCACAAAAGATTTCTGTTTTAAAGAATTTCAGCTTTTTGAACTTTGTGTTCATCACAGAATTCACAAAAATATTAAGCAGCACATTGATAATAAGAAGAAATGTTTCTTGAGCACCAAATCAGCGCACAAGCATGATTTCTGAAGGATCATGTGACTGGAGTAATGTCTGCTGAAAATCCAGCTTCACCATCACAGAAATAAATTACATTAGGTAGGGTGACCATACATGCCATTTTTTCAGGTGACCATACGTGCTCATATTGCCTAAAATATCTAGGTTTTGGCTTTGTTTGCGTGTGCAGACCGATCGGTGTATGACATCAAAATACCATACAGACGGTTCATTATGCTTTCAAAATGCTCTCGAGGTACTTTGATGTCAAACACTGACCGTAGATCCCACCTTCTCACACACACCATGATTGGTCCATTATGTACAATGCCTGCATGTTATTGGTCAAACTACTTTTCGATCATTACCTTCAGCAAGCATGAAAACAAAGCCAAAACAAATCCTGGCAAGGACACATCCGGGAAAAATGGCACGTATAGTCACCCTTACATTTTAAAATGTATTAACATAGAAAAGTTATAATGCAGCCTTGGTGAGCATAAGAGATTTCTTCCAAAAACGTATCACTTATATTTTCCAGCCCTTTAAGGCATACCTCAATATGCCTACCTCACAGAGTTTGAGATTTGGCCTTTTTGTGTTCTAGATGTTTTTTAGTGGCAGCTAACAGCTTAATATAATCCATCTGGTCACACGCATAGTCTCACATTCTCTCACCTTTTCATTAACTTTTCATTAAAATTGGTTGCTGTGCACAACAGTTGCACTACAAAGGTCTAAAACATCGATGAAAGGTAGACCAGGTCAATATAATTAAAATATTTTTCTGACATAAAAAAAACGGGCCAGAGAACAATATCTGAAACAAACTCACCATTTTCATAGAGATTTCATGCTGTATACCTTCAAGGCATGAGTTCTCTGCTCTCTGTGGGAAAACAGGGGCTTTGTGTTTGTGCGTCTTGGCCGGTCAGCCTTGTGATTGATTATTATTTGGGTTTTATCCAGAGGTAAGGGCCGTTCACAGGCTCTGATGGGTCTTTAATGATGAAAGCTGTGTCTGAAGGTCTGTGAGTCTGTAGCGCCGCAGTCTCTGTTGTTTTTTTCATCGCAGTCATACCTTCATTTTGGAACGATCATATTTTCAGCTACAAAAAGGGACGCTGGAAGCAGTCTCCACCCAATGGGGCAGACTGCAACAAAAACAATGTACAGAATGCCAGACTTTGGTGTGCTCAAACTGTCTGAATGTCTTTGCTACGAATGGCACCTTTCATTAATTTATAGTTATGGTGGAGCATGTTTGTCTGGCAAAAAAGAAAGGCGGCTCTCTCGAACTGAGCCAACCATCACAATAGGAGATCACGGAACATTTGGATATTTCTCTGTGGAATTCTGCCAAGAGATCATGCTCTAATATCCCAAAGCCAACGCCTTTTCTGCAGCTGCAAAGCTCCAGACGCACAATGACACACTGAAATACACAGTCATAAGTTGTGAGGCAATGTTACCGTAGTACTCCTCTGGGATCCGGTGAACGGACCCCATACAGGAAAGAAGAAACATTGAGAGGTTAGAAACAGTGAGTTATTGTGAATTTACAGACTGTTTCCTAGTACGAGTTGAGATAATAGAATACTGCACTGTGATTTGACAGCTGAACAACCCTTTCTGATGCAAGCAAAAATGGCTGCAACGATACATGAGCAATTGCAACAACTGCTGTCATAACTTGGATTGCAGTCCAGGACACGGAGAGCCTTAGTTGTTGTTTTCCTCGAGCGAGTTCATCATTCAAACAACATAATAACACTCTAAAAACCTAGAGAGCTGCATCATAGCCTACGTACTGTACTGTAGACAGCATTACTGAAATGTAACCGCATGGGAACAGTGAATAAATTAATGATCCTGGTTCCTTAAGATTCTATTAATGCTTAAGTACTTTAGGGAAATAAATATTTGAAAAAAAGAAAAAAAAAGAATGCAATTTGTATACACATACAACCAGTCAGTAACTACACTGCCTTAAAGGCACAATATGTAATTTTCACCGCTAGAGGGCGCGTATTCAAAATAAACAAAGAGACAAAGGCGTAGTTTGATGACGCCGTGACTGAGTGTGGAATCATGGGAGTTGTCGTCTTCATCCCCACAGCCGATGCAATCCGACGGAACTCGGGCAGAAATCAGGTTCATGGATGAGCTAATGATTTATTAACGTAGTAGAATGAAGCAGGGTGAGGCTGAAAGCCGTCGAAGTGAAACGTTTTGGATATTTTAATAAACAAATCTTACATATTGTGCCTTTAACGTCTCAGTTAGTTGTAAACTGTATGTGTTTGGATCAGACCACACAGTTTGTGTTGTATGTTTGATTCACTAAAAAGAATCGACTCCTAAGAGGAAAACAGACTCTACAGGTTGCGCTATATGTTTTTGATCCACTAAAAAGAGCTGACTCATTCGAATCCTTCTACACAATCAGACTACGCTTGTTGTCACTGATCATAACATAATTTAATATAATAATCTACCATTAGATCAGTGCTTGTATCTTTTGATTCACTAAAAAGAACCGACTCAGAGTCATTCATTGTGTTATCAGACTACACTTGTTGCACTTGTTTCAGTTTAAAGGGATAGTTTACCCAAAAATTAAAATTCTGTCCTACTCACCCTCATGTCGTTCCAAAGCAGTAAGACCTACATTCATCTTCCGAACACAAATTAAGATATTTTTGATGAAATCCGAGAGCTTTCTGACCCTGCATAGACAACAATGCAACTGACACATTTAAGGCCCAGAAACCTAGCAAGGACTTCATTAAAATAGTAAGTGTGACATCAGTGGTTCAACCATAATTTTTTGTGAACATGCGCAGACTGACACGGAAAATAGGAAATAGTTGAATAAAGTCGTTATTTTTGTTTTTGTGCACAAAAAGCATTCTCGTAACTCATAAAATGACGGTTGAACCACTGATGTCACATGGACTATTTTAACAAAGTCCTTACCTTTCTGGGCCTTGAACGTGTCAGTTGTGTTGCTATGTTGTGTCTGTCTATGCAGGGTCAAAAAGCTCTCGTATTTCATCAAAAATATCTTAATTTGTGTTCTGAAGATGAACCAAGGTCTTACGAGTTTGAAACAACATGAGGGCGATTAATGACAGATTAATGACAGAATTTTCATTTTTGGGTGAACTATCCTTTTAATTTCATAGGCTCATAGGAATCATTCATTCGGGCATTGAACTACACTGGTTGCGCTGTACGTTTCTGATTCGCTGACTCAAAGTCATTTGAATCTTTCGTCATGTAATCAGGCTACACTTGTTGCACTTGTTTCAGTTTGATTCACAAAACAACCGGCTCATGTGAATCATTCAAGAATTGGACTATAATGACCATGCTGTCAATTTAGTAGTGGATTAACGGTGTTGCAGAAATTCCATCACGCCACAAGTGATTTCTGGTCTCAAAAAAAGTCTCAGCTCTGTCCTCCACCAAGTGCATTTCTGGCCTGAGGAGATAAACTGATCTTGAATCTGCCCATATGGAGCAACTGCTCACAGAAGCATGTGCTGCGTGGGACTGCAGTCCACATACACACTCGCCTCCTGCAGCCACCTACTGGTCCGCTGTTCATATTGCAGTCCTGATGAATAATGCATATCCATCTGGAGACAACTATCTACAATAACAAAACAGGCAAAACAAGTAAACTGATACTGTACACTGTCATTCACAATTCAAAATAAAAATACAGCTGCATCATTCCATTCTGAGCAAAGATGGCAGATTTCAAACCTGTGCCAGAAAAGCAACTGCTGTTGAGATTAAGGCTAACAGTATAGACCTCCATGGACAGGTGGACTATTTTTTAATAACTAATTTAAGAATATATCTACACACTCACACAAGAGGTAAATGATTTGTGCAGCTTCTCTTGATAAAAAGTTTTTACTTTGAAGGATCAGGAGTCCTTGGCATTTTCCAGTAGCTGCTTCTGCCTCATGAATGCAAAACACGTTACAATCCTGAGCAGACCTGGGACTTAAAGCTTAGAAAAATAAATAAATTAAAAAAAAAAGAGTATGTGTGTCACATGATGATTTGATCCTGCTTTTCACCTTCCCAAGTTCTCTTCTCCACACTTTTTGAGAGCTAAGTGGATGCATAGAGAGAGAAAGAGACCGAATGAATGCAGAAGCAGAGTAAGAGCTCACCATCGTCTCGCTAATGGAAATGGTCCCCGTGATAAGCGCTGTGATGGTGTTGAGAAAAATGGACCAGGGTTTCCTTTCAAGAGGATCTCTCTGATCCGCTTCTTTTGGAACCTTCCTTTGAATTCATATATACTCTATATATGAGGGACTATGGTAAAATTTCTGCCAAAAATCTAACCTGCCGAGTAGATTAGTTCAAACCAGCCTAGGGTGTTTTTTTTTTTTTTTTTGGTCTCCCAGCCTGGCCAAACTGGTGTTCTGCTGGTTTATGTGTCCAAAACCCTTTGAAAACATCAAAATATGCCTGACCATTAACTAGTCCATAGAAAAAGTTGGCTTCATGTATGTGTTGGACTTTAATGGGCATTAAACATCAATTAAAGAGGCCATAATGTAGTATTTTTTTCACCCAAGTTATGTTTGTCTACTGGCATCAAAAACAGCTATGATCTAGTCTTTACCTATAAATTCAGAGTCTTTTAAATAAACTATCTTTTTTACATTTACAGGTGTCTAAAAGAGTATACTGTACCTTTAAGACACCAACATGTATATGTACCTCTTTTTTGATCGGCTAACCTCTGCGAATTTTAGAATCACATTTCTCTTGTACTTTATAATGGCTACTTTATTAAAAAAGAGTGCATAGATTGAGGATGCTTGCATCAGAAAATGCTAAGACAATATTGTGTATCCAGCATACTTGAAATCTCCAGCATTCAGTACTTCACTCGCCTTTCAATGAGACATTGTGAGGAGAGGGGGAGAATGTTAACTAAAAGGCATTTGATTACAGTCTAAAATGAGCAGCTGTTGAGAGCTCTTCCAGCCGAGAGAGTGACAGGAACACTTTGATAGAACTTGCGCATCTTTCTTAGATTTTGTGCAGCACAATGTGTAGAATCTGTGAGTTGGGACTGTGCTGGAAAAAGTTGATCGCTAAAAGAGGTCACAAAAATATAGTAGTTTACTATAGTGCGTTCAAGTCCTCCTGGGAAGTTTGTATTTACAAGTTGGGATGTGGAAATTATGAATTATTTGACAGATCAGATAATTATGGATATTTTTGTCTAACTGCTTTCTTAAAAGAGTAGCTCTACTGAACGTGAATTATTTAGGTTGTAGCTAGGTAGGCCAGTTTTGAAGTAGCTTCCTCAAAACAGCTGGAAAACAAACTACACAGTACAAATGCAAGCAGGATATTTCAGTTGGCCCTGAAGCAACCTTCATATCAACAACAGATCTGCTGTCAGAATTACAACAGCATGACAACAACTTCAAAACAAATCACCACTTGGAAGGTTACGCCCATTAGTCATTTAAAGGCATTCAGGATCCTGGTTTACTAGATCTTATTCTGCTTGAATTTCACGTCAAACAAGTCAAAATGATGTACTATCAAAGAACCAGCATTATGTCATGCAGCAGCACTGGCAAAAAACTATAATGAGTCCTGCAGGTGTAGTGACGCTAACAAGAAAAACTTGTGGACATGTGGGAGAAAACAAGGTACCGTCACATTGTTGGCCAACAGGAAAGTCCCCCTGACAGGATTTTAATAATAGCTCTCGCAGACTGAATCTCTGCACTCCAGGTCTCATCCAGGTGCCACTTATCAAGGGTGATGGACTGTCTTTAGAAAGCTGATGTGTGAGAGCTGGCGTCAAGCCCAGTTAGAAGGCCCAGCTGTTCCAATCACTTTGACATCAATCTGCAACGACCAACCCAGGATCACACCCTATAAACACAGATGCCAGTTCACAGGAGAGAAGGCTAAACATAAACTAAACAGACTTCTGTCACTGCATTATTTGATCACAATATATTTAACAATAACACACAAGACAAATAAATATAAACAAAAATAAACACAAATTTAAAATGATCAAGGGGTTCTAGATTATGGAATCAATTACCAATTTATTAACTGAAAAATGTAAATAAAAAAAAATCACTCAAATTTGCTAATATTTGTTCGAATTTGCTAAACATTTGTTGAATATTGAATTTTGCTCAACAAAAATGACTTTAAATACATCTATATTTCATCTTTTCAATTTCATTCCATCATTTTGAAAAGCTTTATATACAGTATACTACTGTTAAAGGTTTGAGGTCAGTACGATTTTTTTTAAAGAAATTAATACTTTTATTCAGCAAGGATGAGTTAAATTGATCAAGTGACAGTAAAGACATTTATAATGTTACAAAGGATTTCTAGTTCAAATAAATGCTATTTAACCTATTTTAAACCATTCATCAAAGAATCATGAAAAATGCATCATGGTTTCCACAAAAATATTAAGCAGCACAACTGTTAATCAGTATGTTAGAATGATTTCTGAAGGATCATGTGACACTGAAGACTGGAGTAACGGCTGCTGAAAACTCAGCATTGCCTTCACAGGAATAAATTCTATTTTAAAATATATTAAAATACATGGCTAATTGATTTCTTTATTTTGAAGTGGCGGACTTTGTCCTCCACACTAAATTTAGCACACAAAAAGCTCAAGAAATGTCTTTTAAAATGACTGACAGCACTTTAATGAATAGGCACATTTCAGAATGCAATTGAAAATGTATTCAGTCTCAAAAATATTTCCCTACCAATGTGTTTACATCAAACAAAAGATTGAATGCACACAATAACTTATGCACATGCTCCCCTCAGACAAATCTGCAGAATAGCCTTGAATAGTAACAGGGCGCCCGCTGCCTTAGCCCAACTAGAAAAGTGCGATCTAATAACACAGTCTAATCTCATTTCCATCTATATTGAATTGCCTTTACGATATGCACAGCTTAATGGGTGTTAGCCATTATACCAGTGGATGAGCTGATCCAGCCTGCAGAGAGTAGCATGGGGAAAAGAGTGGCCTTCCTTAATGGTGTCATCTCGTTCTATGTGGGAAATGGATGGTGGTCAGGTGTTAAATTGGCCAAGAGCGAAGATCTCCCACCTCAGTTCGTCTGGAGAGGGGCTGTGCACTTTTGGCCGAGTTAACATCTCGCTACAATTTTTGCCTTGCATCTCCTCCTGATATTGTGAACCAGAGAGTAAGATTCTGAACCACAGAAGGGTGGATTTCTAATATTAAAAGAATAGTTCCCCCCCAAAAATTAATATTTTGTTTAGACTCACCCTGATGTCATTCCACCCCACTATCATTTTCTTTACTCTGTGAAAAACAAAAGATTTGAGTTTTCCATACAAAGAAAGTGGATTTACAGTGCCAAGCTCTAAAACTGACAAAAAGCACTATAAAATGACCGTAAAAATACTCTATTTCAAGTCTTTTGAATATGACAGATGTCAGGAACAGCCCAACATTTAAGTCTCTGTGGTAGCTATCAGATTTCATTTGCAGTTGCATTTTTCAAACTTGCCACTTTGTGACTGGTCACGTGACAGATAATTGGTCAAATGTGTTTAAAGACTACATCAGTTTAACACACAGGCAATTTATTGTATGGCTTCAAAAGACCTGAACAGTGTTTCTAGACTGATTTTGTTTTTTGTCCTTATTGGGGCATGGCAGTAAAAAACACCATCTGCTTTCATTGCATGAAAAAAAAAAAACTTGGACGTTCCACCAAATATCTAAA
This sequence comes from Sinocyclocheilus anshuiensis, assembly GCF_001515605.1. NCBI lineage: Eukaryota > Metazoa > Chordata > Actinopteri > Cypriniformes > Cyprinidae > Sinocyclocheilus > Sinocyclocheilus anshuiensis. The sequence continues at coordinate 2,812,284 of NW_015542345.1, forward strand.
TTAAAGTAAAATGTTCATTGTTGGGTGAACAGATCCTTTATTTACCAATACATGGAATTTGATAATGTCCTCACCACATTCTTGAGATCAAACATCTCTTCCCGCTTAAAGTAACTTCAGTAAAAATTCCTCCTGGGAGTACATTTAGAAGGTTAAACTGCTTCACATGGAGCTAAACAGCCCCCCTGAGACTTCAACAGAGATTGTAGGTTGTTTCCAAAGCTGAATTCAATTCAACAACCGTATATAATAAAGTTCAAGCCATGAGTGACTGAACAGTAAAACTGTAAACTTTGTTTATAAATTAAATGTATTAAAATAAATCAATAAATGCAGACACATGCGACTAAACAGTCCCGCCAGGCACTCAGTATCCAACAACATTGCATTTTCGTTCAATGCCACTTAAAAGTAATCTCAAGGATTCATAGCTTCCCCATAACCATGCCTAAATGAGTCAAGACCACTCTAGCATCTCTCCTTCAAAGAACAACCGAGAAAGTCCTTAATCAGGCTGAAGAGCAAGAAACAAGGGACCCATACTCATTACCTCAGACTATGTAAACAGGGCATAGCAGCCGTTAATGAGAGCCTGTAAAACGGTGGCGATGGGGATTCTGAATAGAGACATCTGAGCTGCTTTTGTAGCTCTCAGACGGACAGCTCACATGACGTCAGTGGGCTCTGGACATTTGATCGCTGAGTCATAGACACCTCCTGAAATAACTCATGACATCATTGGAAGGTGGAGTACGGGAGGGACATACACACGGTTGGCATACCGGAAAGCTCACAGAAGTGGGAGTAGTTTTTGGCTTTTACATTGGAAAAAAGTTGTATCAAGTAGAATAAATGGTTGCAAATCATTCACCTTTTGAAAGCATATCCACGTCATGGGCATTCAGCTCAACTGGCACTCGCAAAGCCAAGGTCATGGGTCTGATTCCCTGGGAACACACATGCTGAAACGTCAGTATAAGTAGATGATATCTGCTTTTGCATTGCAAAACAAACACACTAACAAAAGAGACTGAAAGCAGAGATGATGAATAATACAGCACATTTGTCCCGCCGCTCAGCACTTGCTTTCAACATGAATCTTCTCTGGTTGTGGCGAAGCTTTCGAACAATAAACCAGCAGGTGTTTGAAGATGTCATGCTGATGGAGCAAAGTCATATAAATCATATGAAGTGTTAACAGATATAGTATACAATAAACATGAGGTCTTCGGTAATTGCATTGTTAGACTTGATTTATTTTCCCTGTTCTTACATGGAAATGGCATTAAATAAATGGTCCAGGTAAAAAACAACATGACAAACCCAACATCAAGACATTTGGCACATTTGTTATATGTTAACAAAGCACCATCTCTATAGATTTGTATAAATGTATATTACCCAAGTAGTGAAGTATTTTATACATAAAAACAGGTTTAAATAGACAAGATATGATTAATGAGTTACTAATAACATTTCAAAAATAATTCAAGACAAAGGAATAAATTGAATATACATGTTTCATAAAGTGGCACAAACCACAATAAGTGCATAAGACGTTTAGTGTTCAAGGTGTACACAAGGTTATCAACCAAAACAAAATGTTACCAATGAAGTAGGCAAGTTTGAAATCCCATTTAAACCTATGCACATGAAATACTCATCAGAAAGTCATTTGTTCAAGCAGGACCACGGTGGTCCTTTTCATGTACGGATCCATTAAACTGCTAGCTAGACCTAAAGGGTTCACGTCTTTCAAGTGACCTCCATACGCATCCTTTTGACGCCTTTCATTAAAGTGAAAAAGGAAATGAAAAGAGCCCTACTACACTCATTAGTGTCCATTACCAAGATCCCTCCAGCACCGAGTGCAATATGAGACTAATATCCTCAACCCAAGACCTAAAAAAACCTTCATAATGCTCAAATTTTGCCATTCCCAAAAGAGTAAACACCTCACTAATTTAGTGCTTTTATAACCTAAGTCTCCAACCATGATACGTGGAATGGGAGGTATCACTGTAAACAAATCACAAAATAAATAACAACAATCATATTATTTCAATAGGTTTTAAAAATTACATGTTAATTCACTGTTAAACATGATGTGTATAGTTTCTGTACCATTAGCCCCTCCAGATATTTTGGCTGCATCCGAAATCGCAAACTTCCCAACTGTATAGTAGGCAAACGAAGTAGTGTGTCCGAAGTCACAGTATTCATAAAACAGTACGCCAATAGTGCCTGGATGACGCCCAGATTACATCCACACTACACACATTTTTACTATCTAGAACATAGTTTTGTAATTGTTACCAAGTAATTACTTAATCAAAAGAATCACCTATTTAGAGAGTATGCGATTTAAATAATCACGCCATTGGCTCATGCAATTTTGCTATTTAGGGGTGGTTGGGATGCTCAAAGGAACAGAGCAATGTTTTTACTTTATTCTGTGTTCTTAGAGCAATTTAGTGCAGTAAGGTCTGGAGGTTCACTAGCACCTCACAGCAAATCTTTATGGACAAGGTCGGAGGAATTAGTTTCTACAAATTTCACACAATGTCGCTACATAACAGAGCAATGACCATTACCCCTGCAACCTGAGGATAAGTGCCTACCACAAAACTCCTAACTTGCTCCTTAAGAAGACAACCCTCTGAATACCAGCCTTGAGCTTGAAATAAAACTACATAAAAGAGATAGTTAATTTACTCAACCTCATTATGGGATTTTTTTCTGCAGAACAAAAAAGGAGATACTTTAGAAAATGTTCATGCGGCTCTATTTTACACAAGTGGATAGAAACCAGTTGTTTGTGATGGAAAAATATGAGCTGTAAAGAAAAGTTATATTCAATGCTTTGGTGTTCATCTGCAAACATTTTGTGTTCCCACAGGAAAAATTGTATTCGCTTGAAAAACTTTTGCATTCCCAGAGAAACAATATGTTCACTTGCAAAATTTTTGAAGAAACTTTATGCTTCTTTTGCACACCTTAAAAAACTTTGCACTTACTTGCAAAACATTCCCCCAAGAAACTTTACATTCACTTGCATTAGCACTGAAATACAGTATAGTTTTTTTCCCCCCACTTCATATTATTTCCACATATTATCATATTATTACATAGTCTTGTGAGTGATCACAAAAGCATTGATATGTAATTTTTTCTTCCCATCTCATATTTCTTCCTATCATGTCCTAAATACTAATGTTCCACAAGAAAAAAAAAAAAGGTCAAACAGATTTGAAAAAACATGAGGCTAAATAAATGATGATTGAATTTTCATTTTTGGGTGAATCATACCTTTAAATAAAAGCTTATAATATAAATCTGTGTGGAGTAATGAACTCCTTGAGTAAAAATAGTAGACTGTTCTACACTTGATGTCTAAAAATAAAAACACAAAACAAAAACAAAGTCAAAATCTGAGAATCTAGATTTCAAACTAGAATTTAGAATCTGAACAAAAAAAGAAACCAGTGTCATCATCTCCTACTTATTCTCTAGATGACAGGAACCATTTTGTTAAATTGAGGCAGACAAGATCACGGCTTTAGAACTGTCACTGGTAACCAACTGCAGTATCTCTCAAAATCTCCAATGAAGAGTTTCATTTCCTAATAGAGAGAGCCCCGGCCTCAGCCTGAAGACATTTCAAAAGCCTGCCAAGTGTAATATGATAGAAAGCACTCAGCCTGACAGTGGTCCACCTGCTGATGCACACAAATGAGAATTCCTGCGTGCTGCTAAATCCAACGGGTCACAAAAGCAGGTCTTAAGAGCAACTTCCATTTAATGGCACAGAATAATTTAAGGTGTGATAGCAGAGCAGGTCGATGCAAGGAGGACTCTGTAATGCATCCAAAATTGATTCATAATGCCATAATTTAATTTTGAATAAATCTAATATAGTGTTGCAGCTGACGCAAATTCCTCAATAAAATCAACTCTTGGCATATGGTCTATTTTTCTTGTGTGGATCTCAAACTGGGGATTTCTAGAGGAATGTATTAATGTACAGTATCCCTTAGATTTGTTTTTTAAATTTCAAATTGAGAAGAAATCATATCCCTTCCAATGCCCAACTTGTGGGCACCAATTAAAAAGGTTTACCCAACAATGAAAATTCTGTCATTCCAAACCTGTATCATTGTCTTTCTTTTGTGGAACACAAAATGAGAAATGTTCTTTTCCATATAATAAAACTGAATGGATTTGGAATGAGTGTGAGCAAATGCTGACAGAATTTATTTTGGGGTAAACTATTCCTTTGAAAATTGAATGTGCAAACAAGCATTGCTTACCCTTAAGAAATTATGAAAAAGTTGAAAATATTACCCAATTTCAAAATTTCACTCCAAATCTAATCACAAAAAATGCAACGTACGAGTTAAATAGTTCAAATCGATGAACTACGAAAACTATCCTGAGTCAATCTCGGTCCAAACCACCAAACCATTAGATCCCTGACCAGAACATTATATATTAGTTCTAAATGTTTGCATTAGATAAATTAACAGTGTGTCTGACACACTTGACAAGGTCCAAGATCAGGAGAGTTTAAATGGCACTGAACGTGGCCCCCAATGACACAGATTTGCTCATCATGAGCGGTACATGTGAGGGTCCTGCACCCTCTACAGCCTCTTCACCAATCAAACCCTGTCTGTGCAGATTCAGGATGGAGTCAGCAATGATGCGGGCGGTTTTCTTCTGGTAGCCCCCTGACGTCACCATAAGGATGGGGATTCCTCGTCGCCGGGCTGCCCTGAAGATGATCTCATCTCTCTTTATGATACCCTGAAAGACGGGAGAGAATATTTTTGTATTATTCAGTGTTAAACATGGCTTCATATGTAAGGAGTAATTTTTAGCAAAATATCAATCTGAAATTAGTTTAAAAAATGCCACATGTGAGAAGTTTCAAATGAATTGGTTCAAATAGCTAAGCTAATGTATTTGGTGTCTTTCTTTAGAGTTAAGTAAAATAAGGTTTACTGGTTTATTTTCCAACTTGAGCATAAAAAGGTTTTTGCTTAAAACAAGAAAAAAAGTCAAAAATTATCTGAAAACAAGTCTTAATGTGTAATGCACTTTTTTCTTAAGTTAATATTGTTTCACAGATTATTTAAATTTAGGTAACACTTTAGTATAGGGACCAATTCTCACTATTAACTAGTTGCTTATTAGCATGCCTATTAATAACATATTGGCTGTTTATAAATACAGTACTTATAAAGCACATATTCTGCATGACCATATTCTACATCCTTAATCCTACCCAATACCTAAACTTAACAACTACCTTACTAACTAGTAATAAGCAGCAAATTAGTAGTTTATAGAGTAAAAAGTTGTAGTTAATGCTTTGTTAATAGCAAGAATTGGACTCGCTATTATAGCGAGATGCTATGATTAAGAAAATGCTTTTTGCAGAGTATAAAATTTCACATAAACATTTAATAATGAAAATTCAATAATGTGCAAGTGAAATACAAAAAGTACATAAACTTGCTGATAGCATTTGATTTATGAGGCATAATAGGTCACAATGGCATAGGGTAACCTCATGTGCAGGCATATCAAACACTGTCACCATTAATACACTATATATGATTTTAATAAAAAGTCTTTCTTCTAATCTCCCTCCAAATCTTCAAAATTAAGACGTTTTTCAGCACTACTGCCCATTCATTCTGAATAATTGATACAGAAGTTTATTGACCAGGCTAGAAAACCCTGCCGAGTTGAAGCAGTGCGTCTCAGATCTGATATGGTGGACTGAAAGAAAGAATGAGTGACAGCTGTACCTGTGGGGATATAGCCAGCCCTCCAAGAGGGTCTCCATCAAGAATGTCCGTGCCTGCATTGTATATGATGATGTCAGGCCGTATTTCATTCAGTGCCCCTTCTGAATGAAGCTCCACTTTCTGTAGATATTCCATGTCTTCTGTGCCCCATTCCAGCTCCACTTTTCGTTTAATCGCCCCTGAAGTCAAAAATGAAGACCAAATTAGGCTTTCATCACCTTAACTGCAGACGAAGACAAAGGGAGGTAAAATGTCAGCAAACAGAATAGATAACAGCAATTCAGAGCAGTTACACTCAAATACTGGACAAAGAAACCTATTAAAATAACCTATTAAAAGGGTTAGTTCACCCAAAAATGCACATCCTGTTCCAAAAGTCATATGACTTTTTATTTTCCTGTATGACTTTCTGCTCTCTTCAATACAATGAAAGTAAATGGGGACCAGGTTAGGCCAAATGTCTTTTGTGCTATATTCTAAGTCTAAAATCATATAATAGCTTTATTAAATATAAGTCATTAGTCAATTAAAACTGCTTGATATAATTGGTTAAGTTGCACCCGTTTAAAAAAAAAAGATTACATCTTTCTAAAATCTGGGGGAAATGCCACTAAGCATTTTTCTGGCTTTCTTTTCTCACCAAATTTGCTGTGGATGTAGCTGAAAAGAATTAACTATTTACTTTAAAAAGGTAAAAACTAATGCAAGATGTTCTTTCGTTTATTTAAGCCTGGTTTAAAGGCAAATTAAGACCTAATTAGTCTCTTGTGCCTTTCCAGGCAGAGTCAGAAAACAGTGGTACGTTCTCTTTTGAATATACTGAGAAGTCACAGAGGGAAAATGGTTTAGAAAAAAAAAAAAAAAAACTAATGAAAATTTTAAGGAAAGTAAGGTCATGTAAAACTTATCATGAGAAGCCAGGATGTGCCTTCAATAGAGCAATATTATACGTTTATAAAACCTTATGTTTAGCTGGTTACGGTATGTAAATGCATTAATGAAATCATCTCAGATTTGACAAGTTGTCGCACAGTGTGCATTGAAGCTGAACAGAACAGCAATATTTCTGTCACTCCTACTCAAATGTTTGACAGAGCGAGTTAGAAGAGTGCAGATAACGGATGCGTTAATTGACGAAGATTATAATGTGACCATATCGGTGCCAGTTGAAGCGTGTTGTCAGTCATTCCTTCAAACCACTGTGGGCTGTTTCTTTGATATCCAACATATCAATCAAAACATTTCCTGAAGGAAATATCAGTGCATGCAAGGCAGAAAAAGTAGACCAATCACCATTCAGTATGCAAAAGACAATGACATTGTGACGAGAGGGGCGGGGCCGAGAGCCATGGGAACGGAGCGAGGCCGGTGGAGTATATGCTAATGCATGACACCTGTGCCACTCACCGGTCTCGAGTCCCATGGAGGAGCTCCGGAAGGATAAAAGGAGGAGTGACGACAGTGTTGGACGAGAGAGGACCAGGCCTGGATTTTATTTTGTGTTTTGTGTGCGGCAGTCGTCCGCGAGAGGCTGCCGCTTTACTTTCATTTTGTGTTTGTTTATTTTATTAAAGTGTTTAAATGTTCGCCGGTTCCTGCCTCCTTCTTCCTGTGACTACCTGATAACTTTGTTACAGACATCAACGGTCAATTTGAATTTGAATACTGTATCATTGTAAGCCAAGGCTTTCAAATGTTAAGATATATGTACAATAAATGATGCCCAAAAATAAAATAACTGGCATGTAGATGTGAGAAAATATTTGTATCAGAAGCAATGTTTAAGAAGGTACACATAGATGTAAGAGAAAAACAAATATTTTCACAAAGAAGGGTGTTAAGGTAACACTAGAAATGTGTATGATAAAAATAAGATACAAGCATACAGTACAAGTATAGTAGCATGAGGGTTGCAGGACACTGCCCCCTGTAGGAGAGCGAAAGCTCTAACCGTCAGAAGGGTGACATGCATTCTTTCATTTCCTTTCATCTGCCTTCACCTCAGTATGCCATTACTTGAGAGTGTGTGTAGGCATGAATTTGTATAGATATGCAAATAAAGAGCAAGTCCAGGCTAAATTAGTCAGATAACCATGATCCAAATCGCTGCAGCTTCTCGTATGACTGTGGGACAGGATATCTTTACATAATCAGGATCACTTCAAATCCCCATTTACACACTCAAATGCACATTAACTCACTCTTTGCATATCCATCTCCTGGATAGATGTGGCGATTATAGACATCCATTATGTAAACGCGTCCGTCTTCCAGGAAATCCCGCTCGTGGCCGTTTCCCTGCAATATGCATCAAAGAGCAAATTTAAGTTCATATTATGTGGATTCCTGGTTTTGGACTAATAACTACAACTAAGATTAATGTTGCAGCTGGTTTCACTTACTACAGTGAATTAAATATATTTAATAAATATATGGTCTAGTGGTTAACACAAAAATGATTGGTGATTTTAGGAGAAAATCTGCTGAACTCTACATAATGGATTTTAACACAGCCAAATGTGTTACAATGAGCTGAAATTACTATATTAAATAAGAATATTCAATATGTCAGCATGCAAAGAATAATAAGGGTTCAAATCTGTGAAAATCTGCAGAACTCAGTGGGTGAAATCCCAGCTTAAATGCTGCAAAAAAGCATATTTTGTCATCTTGTTTTCCATTAAAAAAAACATATACATCCTCAAAACAAAGAATAAACCATAAAACAAGTGTGTTTCTTGGAAAGTAAAAATGTGTACAAATTTAAACAATAATTACAAAATAATTGTATTATTCATTTGTTAATAATATGATAATTATCAAAATCATCAAAATCAGCCCCTGTGTCAATTCCACCCTTAATAATAATAATAATGATAATAATTATAATAATAATACGGCAGTAAAAGACAAATTTTCATTAGAAAGCTCTTCAGGTAAAATTAATAAACTTAATTTTGCTTCAAGTAAATTATCTTTTTAAAATTATTTTTTGGAATTTTGTAGAAAAACAACAAAAATAAAATAATTCTTTTTGCATCCCTTTTGGCATATCCATGTATCCCATGGAGACAGACGGCAGGACATTTTGGGTAAAGAGATGTATTTCACAACTTGTATTTCATGTATTTTACAAAACTGTTCACTCACTCAGCTCACAAAAATCTCGAAACAGCTTGTCAACAATAGTTACTACAATACAGTGTATTACATGTGTCCAATGCGAGTGCAACTGCTTTTGTTTTTGAAATAGAGCATGACTGACAGCGAGAGATGCGAAGATGAGCTTTTCCGTAGCTCTCCTCTGCTAAGTGTTGAGCTCTGTGTTCTGAAGACATAACATTTCCATCTCTCTTCATTCCATCCTCCTCATCTGTCACGTACAGCGTCTGGCTATTGTCACTTTTAATTTAAAACTGCTGCAAGGCCCACAACTCATGTGTACAACTCCAGCCTCTTATTCCAAAACAGTCCTGTCTCTCTGCTTAAAGCAACCGTTAGCCAATTACGAGACTATGAACCACGCGTTAGGGACACATTCACATTCTCCTGTCTGCACCATCTGTGCACTCAAGCAGTAAAACCTTGCTGCTGGCAAAAAGATATCCATGTAGCAATTTTGAGTTTGGTCCTCTGAAATCTAACAGGCAGCTTACATTAATAATATATACAGGAGTGATTACTGAACATGCAGCAGCCCTTAAGTTGCACCGATGGTCTCTAGTAGAGGTGAACGGTTACAGAACGGTAATATTAGCTAATGCGTCAATGCTATTATAAGACCAGAGGACGGAAGGTACAATATTTCTGCATCAGAGATCAAGTCTGCAATCACCTTGGAACTGTAACGCCCAACAGCTTGTTTACTAATATAAGCACATGCTGGAAATGTCAGATGGACCATTTCATTGTTGTCATGTAGATTCATCCTCTTTAGTTCTCTGCAGGCACTTAAAGAGGTGATAGAGATGCTGTCTCTATCTGTGGATATAAGAAGATATTACGTTATCATGAACTATAAAAACAAAATCAGAAAGATGCTAAGAGATGCTGGGATTATTTTGTAAATCCCCATAGTCATATTGACTGATAAATGCTGCAGCAAAAATAAGGCCTGGAGGTAGGTCTTGAGATGAGTGGGAAATTGATGTCTGATGAATTACACAGACTGTGGCCTGGTGAATATTACGCAAGTCCAGTGTAACGTCTCCCCTCTCGTTATTTTCACAGCCATTAAACCCAGCTGAGACAGCGCTTTCAGGCACATTTATATGCCAACATGAAGATTCCCACCTTTGTTCTGCTTGTGGCCCTCCATGAATTATTCACCCGGCAATGGTATTGACCTGATCTTGTTGGCTTAGTCGATGAGCAAAAGACTATAATTACAATCAAGCCACACTTAAAAATGCTTATGCCAGTTTTATGTGCTACTGTAACACCAAAATTATCAGGAACAACAACTCCTGGGTCCGTGAGAACTTAATTAATAGGCTGGGCTAATTAGCAAAGGAGTAGACTCATTAGGAAGGAGAGTGCAATAAACTGCAAATTTAAGGGAAACATGTTGATTCACACTAATTAAAGGAAGGATATGATGTGTTAAAGGCACAATATGTAATTTTCGCCGCTGGAGGGCGCGTATTCAAGATAAACAAATAGACAAAGGCGTAGTTTGATGACGCCGTGACTGAGTGTGGAATCATGGGAGTTGTGGTCTTCATCCCCACAGCTGATGCAATCCGACGGGACTCGGGCAGAAATCATGTTCATGGATGAGCTAATGATTTATTAACGTAGTAGAATGAAGCAGGGTGAGGCTGAAAGCAGTTGAAGCGAAACGAGGTGCTGAATGAGCGCGACACATGGCTCGAAAGCAGCGGAGCTTTTATTATGCCACAGTCAACCACTTCCGCTCCTTCCGGTCGTGTGTATGTGGGGGAAAAAGCAGTGCTGTTTTAACATACTAGATACATTTGAAAGTTCTGTTATAATGCTACTCTGTGCGGTCGTCACCGGTCTATTAAAACGCACAACATATTAAAGAGTCTTTGGTGTTTCCATGTTTTCTACAAAACGGAAATCGAGGGGTTATGACGTCATTGGCAGGCGACACAATGACACTATGGACACGGTCCGTCTCACTAGTTAAAATTGCTTATTTCTCTGGATTTAAACATTCTTCGAAACATTTAGGATAATGTAAGTACACAAGTCAGCAAAATATATAACACTGTTCTAGTGGTTTTTGGATATTTTAATTAAAAAAATCGTACATATTGTGCCTCTAAGGCAAGTATTCGACTGAAATGGCTGGCTGATATAATGACTATAGTTTAAAAGTTTGGGGTCATTCATATTTTTTTTTTTTTAAGAAATTTATACTTTTATTTAACAAGGAATCATTAAATTGATCAAAAGTGACAGTAAATACATCCTTAACTTATAATGCAACAATGGGGATTTTTATTTTTTTTAAATCTTGGTTTCCACTAAAAATGTTAAGCAGTACAACAGTTTTCATCATAGATGATAATAAGAAATGTCTCTTAAGCACCAAATCAGCATATTACAATGATCAGGATGAAAATTTAGCTTTGCCATCATATTAATAAACTACATTTTAAAATATATTTAAATAGAAAACAATTATTTTAAATTGTAAAAATAAATTACAGTATTATTGTTTTTATTGTATTTTTCATCAAATAAATGCAGACTTGGTAAGCAAGAGAATTCTTTCAAAAACAGCAAACTTATATATGCAATTTAATTATAGCAATAAATAAATACATAAATAAATAACAAATATATATGTATATATTACTGAACCCAAACTTTTGAGCAGTAGTACAGCTGATTAGTATTTTAGGAAAAGTGTACCCTGCAAGGGAATCATATTATTTTGGGTTCCACCACATATAAAAGTTTGAAAACCCCTTTACTAGCGTACCACTCCGCCGTATGTATCTCCTCCAGGCTCTTTGCAGTCATAACCTAACATGGTCAAACTCAAACCAATTCATCACATCTTAAAGGTTAACCTACCCTTAACACTTTGTAGTAAATAGCTCGGTTGATCTCCAGTGGAAAGAGGTTTTGCTCTTGAGAAGAGCGTGCCCAGTTCACATACCGCAACCAGTTTCCTTTCATTGGATCCGTGGCGTCTACACACATCCACCCCGAGGCTGGAAAATATACCTAATGATAATGAAACAAAATGCATTTAATTAAAGACCACTGCTAAAACATACACTACCATTCAGAAGTTTGGGGTTGTTGTTTTTACGGTATTTTTCAATACCGCAAATAAAAGCAGACTTGGTGAGCATAAGAGTCTTTTTCATAAACATTCAAATCTTACAAGACCCCAAATTCTTGAACGGTAGTGTATATTGGTCCAAACAAGCTTTGTGCTCATCAGTGTATTCAGACTTCTAGTCAGGCAGAACTAGAGTTTCCTGTGTGTGGTGTCTAATACGTACCTCCCACATGTAAACATTGCTCGTCACTTGAGATCTCTTCTTTCGTTCTCCCACAAATGGTCCAAACCTTTTGCCTTTAGGTATTAATCTAGATGCCCAGACACCTATAGAAAGACATGGACAGCATGAGAAATCTTATGCAAGCAAACATTGGAAACACAAACTTTATTGTCTTCTCTATACATTCTTTTTTTTTCTGGACGGGTTTTTGAGCTTGAATCCTCAATCAGAATGAGCCACTTTAAGATCTCCAGAGACACTCTCAGAGAGACATTTTTGAAGCATATTCGATATTAATCATTTATCTGTGTATTTCTAGGGCACCACCACAGCGTGCTGCGCATTCTCGATTTCAAACATCAAACAAAATAAGATTCGGAGCATTTCATAGGCTTTCATCAAGCATAAAATACTAATGAATATTAATGCTAATAATGAACACACAACTTCTCGTTAACACAGTCATTTACAAGTACTCAACCATGCTGTTGCTCACCAATGCGATTGGGGTTGACAGCTGATGGTCCCAGCTTCATGCTGTTTGGCAGCCCCTTCCACACATGGGCTGGGATGTCATCCAAGGTTTCATATGTTCCTTGAGGCAAAGCCATTACAGGCTCAAAAAGGGGAGGGGGGGGGACTTTACAGTTTACAATGTGTTCCTTAACTCTATATGTAAGCAGTGCTCATGGTACTTGCTTTTAGAGCAAAAGTATGAACTTTTCTGGGAAAAAAGCATTTAGCCTAAATGGTATTAAAAAATAAATTGTTTCACCATACCTGCACCAAGGATTTAACACTCAACTGAACTTTGAGACTCCTTTTGAGACCTTTCTTATTTCATGGATTCTGTAAAACAGAAAATAGGAGCAGTTATTTTCACCACGTAGAACAAAATAATCCTCTATGTTTATGATGCAGGATGGTACTTGCTCTCAAGCAATCCCTAAGGCTGAAAGCATGAAAAGACCATTTCAAGGTATGCTTAAAACCGCAAATACTCCTTCAGTAAACTCAAAGTCTCTGATATTTGCTTTTCTTTTATTTGCACTATTGTTTGAAAGTTTGGCATCAGTGTGATTTTTTTTGTTTTTTTTTTGAAAGAAACAATTCAGCAATGATGCATTACTTCTTTAGAAGTGAGAGTAAAATCTTTTAAATAGTTACAAAAGATTTATATTTCAAATAAATGCTGTTCAACGTTCTATTCATCAAAGAATACTGAAAAAGATGAATCATGGTTTCCACAGAAAATACTGAACAGTTTTTAACGTTGATAATAAGAAAACATGTTTCTTAAGCACCAAATCAGCATTAGAATGATTTAATATCTGCTGAAAATTCAGCCATCACAGATATAAATCACATTTTAAAATATATTAAAAATAGTTATTTTAAATTGCAATACTATTTTACAATATTACTGTTTTAACAGTTTTTTGAGCAAACAGCTGCATCCTTAGCAAGCATAAGAAATTGTAAATAACATTAAAATAACAAAAAAAAATCTTAACCCAAAAAACCCCCCAAACTTTTCAATGGCAGTGTTTTTAATTACAACATAATTAATTCAGTAAATTCGTCAACAAATGATCAAGTTGCTTTTCTAGCATCTTAACTTCTGAGAGGTTTTAGTAAGTGAAAAGGAGCCACCTTCAAGGTGTTTTTCAAACCAAATTGTGTTCTAACGTGTGGTTAGACTATAAACAGTATCTATTACCGGAGGCCTCACCAACATTACACGTGTAATTAACCCAGCTTCACCTAATATCCAACCAACCACCTGAGAAATAGCCCTCCAAAAACATATTACTTAGTCAGGCATACAGGTGCATATCCCACAGTTTTAGACAAACGATGATCCATTTTGTTGTGGGTCTGCGGAGAATTCTTCTCATAGCATAAGAATAGAGAAATAACCAAAGAACGGTAAGTAGAACATTGTCATCAGGTTTGGATGACAGCTAGAGAATAAGGGAGAATTGAGAAAACAGCATGACACACAAGGGGCCTCTCTGATGTGACACTGTTACATAAGCGTGGAGGTCGGAGACAGATTCTCGGCTTCTGCTGCCTTTGACTTTCACATGGGTGGGAGCATGCAAACCCAACACAACAGAAAGTGTGTTAAATCATGCTTCTGGAATCAAATTAAAACACCAAATTAATACTTTTTTGTCGGAATGGATGTTTGCAGAAATAATTCATGACATCATTACACCCAAATCTCAGTAGTGAATAAAAATAGATGTGATTTCTAATTGGCAGAAGCCTATGTGTGGTCACACAGCCACTAAAAGATTCTTTCTCTCAGTCAGTAATAGTCTTTGCGCTCAAGTGTAGTGCAGTCATTAAGGATTCAATATTTTATCTTGTCAGTAAAAAATTATTAGTCTGCAGCAGTGACCTGCTCTGAAGTCATAGTCTCATAAATGTGTGGAATAACTTTATAATGAAAAACTTTAACTACCAACTTTACATACCTTTTAGCATTTTATTTTAGGGAGTATTTTAGGGAGTATTTTATTCCCTAATTTAACCCCAATCAGTAATTTTATTCTAACAATAAGATGGCTCTTTTTGTCCCTGGATTTCCTAATCTAGTTGTCAAATAAACCTGGCACTGTATATTACAGATATTGTTGGATCCTTGACAACTTGCTTTAGTTCCACTTTTGGATAAAAGCATCTGTTAAAGGCACAATATGTAATTTTCGCCGCTGGAGGGCACGTATTCAAGATAAACAAATAGACAAAGGCATAGTTTGATGACGCCGTGACTGAGTGTGGAATCATGGGAGTTGTGGTCTTCATCCCCACAGCTGATGCAATCCGACGGGACTCGGGCAGAAATCATGTTCATGGATGAGCTAATGATTTATTAACGTAGTAGAATGAAGCAGGGTGAGGCTGAAAGCAGTTGAAGCGAAACGAGGTGCTGAATGAGCGCGACACATGGCTCGAAAGCAGCGGAGCTTTTATTATGCCACAGTCAACCACTTCCGCTCCTTCCGGTCGTGTGTATGTGGGGGAAAAAGCAGTGCTGTTTTAACATACTAGATACATTTGAAAGTTCTGTTATAATGCTACTCTGTGCGGTCGTCACCGGTCTATTAAAACGCACAACATATTAAAGAGTCTTTGGTGTTTCCATGTTTTCTACAAAACGGAAATCGAGGGGTTATGACGTCATTGGCAGGCGACACAATGACACTATGGACACGGTCTGTGTCACTAGTTAAAATTGCTTATTTCTCTGGATTTAAACATTCTTCGAAACATTTGGGATAATGTAAGTACACAAGTCAGCAAAATATATAACACTGTTCTAGTGGTTTTTGGATATTTTAATTAAAAAAATCGTACATATTGTGCCTCTAAGGCAAGTATTCGACTGAAATGGCTGGCTGATATAATGACTATAGTTTAAAAGTTTGGGGTCATTCATATTTTTTTTTTTTTAAGAAATTTATACTTTTATTTAACAAGGAATCATTAAATTGATCAAAAGTGACAGTAAATACATCCTTAACTTATAATGCAACAATGGGGATTTTTATTTTTTTTAAATCTTGGTTTCCACTAAAAATGTTAAGCAGTACAACAGTTTTCATCATAGATGATAATAAGAAATGTCTCTTAAGCACCAAATCAGCATATTACAATGATCAGGATGAAAATTTAGCTTTGCCATCATATTAATAAACTACATTTTAAAATATATTTAAATAGAAAACAATTATTTTAAATTGTAAAAATAAATTACAGTATTATTGTTTTTATTGTATTTTTCATCAAATAAATGCAGACTTGGTAAGCAAGAGAATTCTTTCAAAAACAGCAAACTTATATATGCAATTTAATTATAGCAATAAATAAATACATAAATAAATAACAAATATATATGTATATATATATATAATAAAAATATATAACAAAAGGGTGATTACATTTCTACAGGATTTGCAGTTTAGCAGTGGGGGATGGGCGATCAAGAGCCCAACCCCCAAAAATGGGATTGAAGAACATGCTCAACAACAATGATGGGAATGTTGGAATGTACAACTTTGAAATAAATAAGTAAATAATAAAAAACAAATTGTGAATTATTAATTGACAGATCTGCAACTAACAAACTTTTGCTTATCGGCAAGAGGGTGACAGTCTTAAAACAGCCAAATATCATCTGATTTAACATCCTATAGCAGATATATATAAGTTTATCACTAATTAAGACAACAACTGTGATCACAATTATCATTATAATTAAAAAATAATAATAACTCAATTGTGGTTCAATATGAATATTTCTACACCTACACTGCTCGATTGTAAGAAAGGGACAGGGTTCAAGCGGACTAAATATAAAGGGACAGGGTTCCGGCACACAGTACCAGAGAGAAGTCATTTTACTAGAAGATCAAGTTATGACATGATTTTAATAAAAAAATAATGAGGTAAAATAAAATTAAACAGCCATGGTTAACCATAACATATCAAAACTGATGGAAAAATTTCAGTTCATTTCATTTTTTTCAGCAAAGATCTTTCACTATAGGTGACATATATTTTGCTTTCTTGATTCAAATTATCTTGAAAAACTATAAAGCACCCATATTACCTCACTGAAAACCTGAAACATAAAGAATTACAGATGTCTCAGAAGTGATGAGTGTGACAGCTGTCATCTGAAACTCTTTGCAGCTGATTGCCCATTTAGAGCTCTGCTTCTTAATTCAACTCTTTACCTCAGAGTCCTTGGTTGTGAGACAGTTCTCTTTTTTAATTCTGTTATCTCATCAAGCACTTCCTTGTCTCTTTCGCTTCATCCAGCTCTCCTCTCGCTCGGGTGACCATGACGTCAAACCAAATATTTTCTGCTCACCTTCACAATCCCCAATGTCCACAGAGAGAAGCTAGGTCACAATGAACATGCATTCTCACAAGTGCTTGCTTAGCTGCTTTGGTGTTAATTAGTTTGTAAGTCAGCCTATAAACACTTGTGACCAAGCAAATATCAAGATGATAAGCATAAAATCAATGACTGGCATATGGCTGATATCCATGTGAAGTCTACACTCTTGGTTAAGGATCATAAAACCTGTAATTTAGTGAGAATGATTAAAGAAGGGTCATATTTTATTAATGAGTGGGATAATTTACCATCTCAGCACTGCATTGGATATGACATATTCTACTGCTGCTAAGACCAACAGAGTGGCTTCTTACAATATTCATATCTGGTCTCTAAAGGGGTCATATCATGCAAAATTATTTTTTCTGGATCTACAGAAACTACAGAAAAAGCCATTACCTCATTACACACTATAAGAGCATGTACAATATCATAACAAACTTGACAGCCCAGAAAAATAGCATTTCTATAATTGAGTAGTGATTGCCATGGCAATCATTCTAATGACACACTCAACAGCCAACACTAACGGAGTCATGACAACAAAAGAAAGCATGTTTCAGCTGCAGAAGAGTCAAAGCTGTTGCATACAAGTAATCAGAGTGCAGAGTTATTGATTTCGCCTCCAAAAAGGGGGTATTATCTCATCTACGGCGTCAATTCCATTGACTGACAGAGTGAAGTTGGAAAAGGACTGCTCACCTGATGGGCATCTAGATCGATGATGGTGGCCCTGGCAACTCCTTCCACCCTCTCAAAGAGAAACTGCAGAGGGAAACACACAAGGGAGGCAGTTAGGTTGTGCCTGAAAGAGGAACAAATTGCAGAGATGTTTGTGGATCTCATGACATGGCAACAATCTGAGAAGGGAATGAATGTGGAAAAAAGAAATCAATGGATGAGTTTCAGTAAAAAGATGGTACAGAGATGCCGAACATGATATCTGTACCCATGAGTCTGTGCAGGATGGTTTAATAAAACTCAGAGGCTGGATTGTAAACGGTTTAATGACATGTTTATGTAAGTAATCCTCTTATCTTTAGTCTGTTTATTTCTTAAATAGAATAAAATTATATTATTTCTTAACAATACCAAATGGAAACTATACTGAATATGATAAGCAAATCCACAACCCCAAAATGCTCATTTACAAAGTAAAAATGTTAGCCAATAACAACAGCAGGTGAATAAGAGTGGTAAAGTTACAGTGGTAAAACAACACTATATTTGATCATTTGGAGATGATTGAATTCATGTAATTCAAAAAACTCCACCGACTACTGTATATGCATTTAAAGACTATTTTCAATTAGTTTAAATATATGGCATTATTTTTCATATTTATTAATAAAAATATATTTTTAAGTGAATCTGGATAAAAAGAGTTGAGTAAAATAACTATTCACTCAGCAATATTAGATTTTGACATTGGTCATCATAATTTCAGTCAGCAACTGGTCAAAGATTTAAACTGTTTAACTGCCATGTTATTCATAATTCATTCACATTATTTACAACTGTTTTAGATGACTAATACATTTCTTATAGAGGCCCATTTTGCAATCTCTAATGTTTTGATGCAAACATCTCACCTTGATCGCTAGTGTGATGTCAGCGTAGGCACAAAAACCTCCTCCTTTGTCACTGGAGCAGTGGTGGAAGCCTCCTCCTGCATAAAGCAGAATAGAGCCTTAAAAACAGCTCAGTGCATAAAAATGGCGCCTGTATTCCAGTGCCACCAGAAGATTTCCATCTGAATGTTCCCACAAAATGTGGGTGATTGAAAGACTAGTTTTTAATTAGGATCGTATTTATACATTCAGGCAACAGATCTGATCTGTCCTCCCATGACCTGCCACATTTAGCCTCATTAAATGACTTTGCACTCCGGAAGCGGGCCGGTTGCTGATTAGCATTTATTGCTTATTCACACGACCCCGCTTGCTGATTCACACCTTTCAATTACTGTGCAACACCCTCCAGAGAACAACGCGTGCATTTGAATGAATAGTCGTCGGTTGTCTATTAATGTTTAGCAATGCAGAGGCAAAGAGTGGCTCTGTTTCTCAGCGGTAAGAAGGAAATGGCTGAGCTAGCAGGAGCCACGCTTTTTCTCCCACTTTCTTCAGAAACGAGGATGTGAATAGAATAGTGAATGCATTGATACATAGCCATGGGGGGAAGTCGTGGCCTAATGGTTAGAGAGTTGGACTCGTAACCCAAAGGTTGCGAGTTCGAGTCTCGTACTGGCAGGGATTGTATCACTTTTTTTTATCTTTGGGGAATTTTGAAGTTACCAAGAGAACAACCCTGTTACATCTTAATATTAAAGAGTCTAGGGCTACCAGTGGAACATGACTATTTTAAAAATATATTTTAAATAATAATAAAAATATTATTTATTTTATGTAATTATAACATATTCTTTGCTCTTTTTTTCCATTTTTTCCCCGCTCAATGTCAGTTGAACGCTGACAAAATTAGAGGGAATTTGTTGTGACTATGTAATATCAGGATGTTTGAGAATCAAATCTACTTTAAATGATCAATAGTTTGTCTGAGATGGAATCAAATATGCAGGGAACACAGCAAATCCATAAGCCACAGTAAAATGCACTTATTCTCTTGGCAATTGTTTTTCGAGTGATGATCGGGAACATTAGAGAAAGAACTCACCCACATTTATTGCCCATCCTCGATCCATTGCCAGCTTTCCAGCCTAGGTAAGAAAAAAAGAGAGAGAGAGAACACTTTACTTTCATGGTTTAATTTTCCAGCTGGCATTTTCAGTCATCAATAAATGAACAGAAAAACAGAAATCTGTTCATATGCTGGATAAATCAAAAGCAGAGTAACTTGGCGCTAAAGCTGAGGGAGGATACAACATTATCTGAACTTCTTTCATCTCTGATTATAAATCCTTTCAACTTCACAGAGGTTCTGTGCATATATGGTCTGCTAATGGTTTAGGAGGGGTTTTGTGCAGCTTTTTACAGAGCCTGTGCATTTCTAATATCTAAATTCACTCAGTTTAGTCATTTATTTTAGTTGTTAATGCTTTCCTCATATATTCTTTCCTTTATTCACATATCTGTTTCCTATCTTAGTTTTGCATTTCTGTTATTATGAACATAAGGGAAAACCAATCTATTGAACACATTTAATGGCCGAGGAATAACAGGGAACGTCTTTAAAATAGTGCTTATATCACAGCAAGGGTTATCCACTTGTCTATCACAGATAAGACCATCTTCCAAGAGTGGCGCATTCCAATGAGTTTTGCAATAAAAAGAAAACCTGATGCTGCTTTGTTGAAATAATAATCAGATTTTCACTCGTCTTTCAAAATGAGACCAGATCATGTTTTCTTTTATCATTTCTTCTTGTCAAAAGTAATTTAGCTGCCTCCATGAGTCTTTGGAAGCTCCGAGTACTTAGCACTGCAGTACCATTCAGAGTTGTATAGCCTTAAATAGGTTATGTTGAGGGACATTTTTCATAAATAGTATATTTTTTGTTTTTTTTATTCCTGATTATATATATATATATATACACACACACACACATATACACACACACACTACCATTGAGGTCACTAAGGTTTTTTAATGTTTAGAAAAGAAGCCTCTAATGTTTACCAAGGCTGTATTTATTTAATAAAAATCAAGTAAAAACAGTCATTTGCTGAAATATTGTTAACATTTTAAAATGACAATTTTCTATTTTAATGTTTTAAAATGTAATTTATTACTGTGATGGCAAAGCTACATTTTTGCAGCCATTACACCAGTCTTTAGTGTCACATGATCCTACAGAAATCATCTAATACGCTGATTTGGTGCTCAAGAAACATTTCTTATCTTTTTACAAACATCTATTAAAGACCTTTTACAAACACAAACAACGAAATATAAAGTAGAAACTATGCAATATTATTTCTGATTTGTGTTGCTCATCTATTATGAATTTGTATTATTACACACTCTGCGATACCAACTAATGATAATTTTAGACCAGTTTAACTGTATCTAGAATTGATATACAGCCCAGTACACTCATGACACTCTCCTCTGAGTGCATTTAAAGCTACTTTCAGTCACTCATGAAGTAGAGTGCTAAACTGAGAGGAGAGCTCCACACATATACGAACACACACACAGTGCTCTTGAGCTCAATCCCTTGGCTGCAGCCAGTGCATGGCTTTGCATAAGGAGAAGGTTATCAGTGAGGCTAGAGCCCTGAGCGGCTCCTAGGAGGCACAGCTCAGCTCAACTCAGCTCTATCTTTCCTTTTTAACTTTCTCCCACTCTCCCTCTCCTCAGGATTTCTACTGATAGGGGATCCATCAGTAAAACTGAATCAAAATGATTTGAGTCTGCAATCATTTCAATCAATTCAAGGGCCAGAGTGCATATAAATTTACTCATGATTAATATTTTATTCAAAACATCCAGTGTTCTCAATGAAACAGAAAAGGCAACATGGAAAAAGTCTATATAGGCCTCAACAAAATATGGATTTTTGGGCCAGTAGTTCACATTCAGTTCAGCTGATATATATATATACACACAGAAATGGAGAAAAGTGCACCAAAGCTGCATTTGTTTGATCAAAAATACACTAAATACAGCAATATTGTGTAATATTATTACAATTTAAAAACTGTTTTAGATTTAAATACACACTACTTTAAAATGTCCATTATTCCTGTAATGGCAAAAACAAATTTTCAGCAGCCATTTTAAATTTATTTTTAAAGAAATATTTCATGCCAGCTATAATGTATCCCTGTTATTTAGACTTTTGCTGGAATATGATGAAATACATTGCAAAACAATATTGATTTATTTATACCAACACTTTCCAACTGATGCAAAGACTATCACAAGTCACTTGCACACTTTGACAAATCCCCACCTGTTTCATTTCACTCCCTAGACCCCTAAGCAGTGTATAAGTATATAGTAAACACAAATCTACGAAACATTGGGACAATGATGACTGTTTCCTGGGACACCATTAGAATTCACTCATTCACACTGGCTCTGGGCCATGCTTATTTTTAAATGTATCTTCTTCAGAATCTAAACAGGGCTCATATCAGTGCCATTTCTAGTCGAACTACCTAAATTACATCACGACCGCTCTGTGTGAAAAGCTTCAATTTATACAAACATCCACCGCCACATTCTGCATCTCTAAACTCAAACTCGACCGGCCTATTTGTAACTGAAGTAGTGCTATTAAAGCAAAGACAAGCGTGCACATCTGATCTCATTCATAATCATCACATTAAGACTCTGATAATAAAAAAATCCACAACAACAGAACAGAGATTAATGATACGAGTCTGCCCATTATGATAATTCCTCCTAAACGCCCACAATTACACAGCGGATGTTGTCTAACCTTGAACTTCCTTGCTCACTACCTAAGACGGGGACGGCCCGCAAATACTCCCATGTTCCCCGAACCAGAACTACAGCTCCATCCAGCCTGTCGTCTGCTGACTGAAATGGCAGTCAATTAGCAGGCCGTGAAAAGGGCTCAATGGGAGGTGTAATTATGTTCTCGGGCTGAGAGGGACGTGTGGAGCACACTCATCGCGAGTTCGTCTGCCGCGCAGTGCAGTCTGTCAGAGCGCAGATGCACTGTGGAGAACACCTGGCATACCGCAAAGTAATTTACTGCAGTCTTTTACATCACTGGAATAACAGGGAGGATAGAAAGTAGGGAAGGATGTCCTCAAGATGGTACTGCTGCTAGAAGATTGACACCAATGTGCCTTAAAGGAATTTCCTGGGTTTGGCTCAATCAACAGCCTTTTTGGAATAATGTTGATTACCATAAAAATTCATTTCGGCTTGTCCATCCTTTTTTTAAAAAGCAAAAAAATCTGGGTTACAGTCACAGTGAGGCACTTACAATAAAGGTGAATGAGGCCAATCTGTAAACATTAAAACACTGCTTTAATAGTATAGCCACAAGGAGTAAACAATATGGGTGTTAACATGATTTTATTATGAAAAAATTGCCTGCTAAGTAGCATTTAATTGTACGACTTTAGTCAAGTTTTAACAGAAAAAAAATTTATGTTAATTGCCTATATAAAATTATAAGCTTCATATTTCTGCTTTTAAATCCTTATAAGCGCTTAACTGTAACCTCTATGTTTGCTTTGTTAAAGGTTTTTTTTTTACAAGTAAAAATTATTTAGGTGGTAATATAGTCCACATAATGCCCAGGTGCTTCAACTGTTTGGGAAAACATGCCATTAAATATATATTTTGCTGTGCATTTACAGTCTCTATTGCTTCAACAATTTTAGAATCTGTTCAAATCAGTGAATAATTTTTAAAGGAATTGGTTTAGTTGTTCTGAAGTTTCAAAAAGACTCACCCTGTCATTACATTTTCCTAAGAAAATGTAAATCTCAATTACTACTATTATTATAGATAAATACTGTGATACACTCTTCTTGGTAGAAATACCAAATGGTCTTGAAAGTAGTAGCAATTCTGAGTTGTGTTCTCATTGTGTGCTTATTGCTTAAGTTTAAGCAAATAAAATATTTAAATACAACAATTTAACCATCAGAAAGCATTTCCTACAGAGAAAACTGTCATGGGCTGAAGTGCGCAAACATCCAAGCAGGTTATTAAGATCCAAAAACAGATACCTCCTTTGAGAAATAAAACACTGAAAATTCATAAGCAATTAAAGTAGCACTCTCAGCCTTTATTTTTTGTTTCTCTGCTTAACTCCCAAGCAGAAAAGCAGAAAGTAATGTGTCTGCTTCTATGATAGCTTCAAAAGAGGCTGTTAGTGTTAATTTGGTTGTGTTCCCTG
>NW_015542345.1:2837599-2855509 GCF_001515605.1 Sinocyclocheilus anshuiensis
ACCAATGTGCCTTAAAGGAATTTCATGGGTTCGGCTCAATCAACAGCCTTTTTGGAATAATGTTGATTACCATAAAAATTCATTTCGGCTTGTCCATCCTTTTTTTAAAAAGCAAAAAAATCTGGGTTACAGTCACAGTGAGGCACTTACAATAAAGGTGAATGAGGCCAATCTGTAAACATTAAAACACTGCTTTAATAGTATAGCCACAAGGAGTAAACAATATGGGTGTTAACATGATTTTATTATGAAAAAATTGCCTGCTAAGTAGCATTTAATTGTACGACTTTAGTCAAGTTTTAACAGAAAAAAAATTTATGTTAATTGCCTATATAAAATTATAAGCTTCATATTTCTGCTTTTAAATCCTTATAAGCGCTTAACTGTAACCTCTATGTTTGCTTTGTTAAAGGTTTTTTTTTTACAAGTAAAAATTATTTAGGTGGTAATATAGTCCACATAATGCCCAGGTGCTTCAACTGTTTGGGAAAACATGCCATTAAATATATATTTTGCTGTGCATTTACAGTCTCTATTGCTTGAAAGAGAGAATACATACACAGAGCCGATTTAAAGGGTGACCAAGTAGCTGAACGATAAACCTTCATAAGTGAGCAGAGAGCAGTGGGACTCAGCTACAGTACAAGCGACAACTGAAGCAACACATGCATCACCAAATATAGATTCAGGAAATCGAACGCCTAATTTAAAGGAATAAGTTCACCCCAAATTAAAACTGTCATGTATTTACTCACCCTCGTGTGATTCTACGTGCATTTCCATGAACACAAAATGAGACATTCTGAAGAATCTTCACAGTTCTCTTACACAACGAATGTCTTAAAATGCCACAGTGCATTACGCCATTCATTCTAGCTAAAGATGGTTAAAAATATTGATTTTCTGATTAATCGTGATCTTCATTACAGCAAGCTCGATCTGCAGCATTCCCGTATCGCTTTTCAGCAGCAACGTGTCTGTACTGAATCCACTGTACCAAGGCAAACACAACTGAATTTGATACGATAAAAAAGGGCCATACACCATAAAACAGCAAGAAAGCACTTTTTTACTTTTGTTCTTACGGCTCGCACAGTTAACATACAATTCAACTGTAGATTTCACAAACAAATGACTCTTCTTCTTATTAGCAAATTTAGTGAACAACACAGCACAACCAGTGTAGTCCGATTCATGACCCCATTCTGAGCTGGTTCTTTTTAGTGAATTACAAAATACAACTCAATTCAGGAAAAAAAATTATGCTTTTAAAGAGGTTATTTTTAGTGAATAAAACAAACAACACAACCATCATAATCTGATTCACAAACAAATGACTCAAAAACATACAGTGTAACTAGTATAGTTCGATTCATGAACAAATGACTCGATGATCAATCATTCAATAGAACAACTTTTTGATGCTCTTTCATCGGAAGTCTATAACTGAAGGGTTAATACCATTTTAAAATCATTTCATACATGTTGTTATAACAGTTGTACGCAACAAACTATTTAAAGTTTACTTCGGCAGCAGTTTTTGGTAAAGTTGATTATTATACAGCTCACAGTTCTGGAACAACACAAGGATGAGTAAATAATTACAGAATTTTCATTTATGTGTGAACTGCTCCTTTACATTTTCCTCACTGTGCAGACTGCATGATGGGGCAGCTGACTCATGGGTGCTTTAGAGCCTCTTGGCAGACTGCAATCTTTGCAGAAGACTGCGAACTGATTGATTTGGATTGAAATAAAGGCCTGCTCGGAGTAACCCAGTGCAATTTGCTATTGTACACTTCCTCTGTGCATCACTGGCTCATTCCTGGTGAGATGAAATGAGAAGTCTAGATGTCTTTTTGATAAAGTAGGGAATGTCCGCACAGTCATAATGGGGCTATAATAGATTAAAATTGATTCTTCTTTTGGCACTGATCTCATAGAAGGTCTACAACAAGTACATTTGCAGTTTATTGCAAGCCGGTTTGAGGTAAAGGACAAAACAATTAGAAAATCAGAATGTGGCTTTTATAATTGGCTATTTGTATTGCTTATAGTAACCTTTTGCCATCAGTATATGGAGTTATGGGTGCTAGGAAAAGAAGTGATAACACAGGACATGGCCACAGCAGACACTGCATCTCTACCTTGAGTCTGTTCAGGTAACGTGTGGTGTGAACCACAAGAAGATCCGCCTCACTGGCCTCCCGGGCTAGAACAATGATCTCATCGGTGATGAACTGCTCCTCTGGAAACAAATCAATGTATCATATTGCAACAATGAATGTGAACACAAATATCTGACAGTCGAATAAAAATACATGGTGAGCTGTGGAAGCTCAGCACATTTCAACTGTTAAGTGAACTAATGAGGAAAAAGAGCTTGCGCTGCTGACTAGTTTATCTGAAGAGCTGCCAGAGTTACACTTTGCCCCTGACCTTGCAGCAGCAGCTGAGAAGCCAACATCCTCTTGCTCCTGTTCCCGAGGGGAGTTCAGCTTCCCTCATTATCTCTGCCTCACTGATTGCTCCTCTCTCTATCCTTCTCCACTTATACCTCCCCACCATCCTCCATTCCTGCACTGACTTGCAGCTCTTTGGTTCCCCAATTCTTTTTATATCATATATATTTTATAGATCACCTTACACACTGGTTAGAGTGCCTGCCTGGCAAATTCCACCTGCAGTTGTGCTGCACACCTTTTAAGAAGCGAATGACCTTGCCCCATTTGCCAGCGTCAAAGGGATGCAGCTTTTCCAAACCCAGGAAGGTGATGTTGTACTCTGGGGAATAGACAATAGGCAGGCATGTCGCAGGGACCTCTGCGTAAAGTTCAGTTTGGTGAGAACTGTGGAAAGATGAATATGTAATGTAAATAATCATGCTTGTGTGCAGCATATAAGAGAGTGTAAACGGTAATTGTATCAGTGTCGGGAGTTATTTTGCAATAACAGTCATTTGAATGTACATTTCACATTACAAAAGTGGAAAAATTACAGCACGTAAACTTTTGAAAACAATACCTACCCTTTCTTTCCTCCCGAATCTTCTTTTTTTGACATTGTGGCCACAGCATACCAATTTTCAGCTTGAAACACATCAAATAACAGCATTAGTGGAAAATAGTCACTATCTGTGTGGCACATGTTTTTCTGTGAGGACTCTGTAAGCATTTCCTGCGTTTTATGGTAGTCATTCATATACAGATACCCTATATTATAATGCTATTATTGTTGCTAATAATGTACATACATCGTTATTTGTTTACGTTTAGTATTATCAAACTTATCCTTGACGTTCGCAATAGCAAAAACTACAGATCCCAGATTGCCTTGCCTGTTTTGCGCAGGCGCGCTAGTAATTTGGAAGACGCAACTGTGCAGGAAATATTTTCTCCGGATAAACAAAATAGACCTAACGCGACGTGCAAAATACTCGTTGAAAGATACAGCCGGACCCAACTTCACAAAGACATTTTGTTTTTGACTTGCTTGGAAAAAAAATTCGCTGTAAATGTGAAATCGACACGACTCACCTGCTAGCCATTTTATATTTCTCTTATTTCTACGGTGAAATTATTCGTCGTCTAGGCGTTTTTTTATTAGTAACAGAACACTTGCAACAATCCTCTTAATGGATAGTATTGTTGTTTCTCTTAAACATTTGCAGAGTGCAGACAAGAGGATTGTGCGCATATTTAATCGTCTGCTTGTAGTTCCTCCCTTCCTGAACGGCAGCGGCGCTCCTTACGCACGCGTCCCTTACTACGTCATACTGAAAACAATGCTGAACTCTAATTGAAACAAATTTGATGACTTTAAATTATATGTAAATCTCTTAGAACAAACAAAAAAACAAAAAAGCATTGAAAACATGTAATGCTCTGAAAGCATTGAACTTTATGTAATTTTCTTCCTTTTTTTATTTTTTTTATTTCTCTGGCAGCTAATAATGTTAATTTGATAATGTGAATATGTAATACCTCATGTTCTTGTGGCATTGAATTAATAACGCATTAAAAAATAATAATAATTTATCAAATTTGTTTTTGTAAGAGTTTAACTGAGATGAATACGGACAACATAAATTCATTATTCAACACTAATCCATGAATAATATTCATTCAAATGACGTTGGTATAAAAGATCATGTAAGACAGTATTTTGTGCGTTTTCCAGGGCATCAAAGGGTGAACCAAGGCAGGACAAAAATTGGTTATTGAACAAAATAAATCAAAAAAGCATTGATTATTAATCCTATTAGAATAATATTTAAAAAATAGTAATTATATAGTTTAATGACAGGAATTTGACCTTTGAACAGCTCACATCAACAACAAGACATGGGAAGTGTGTTCTCCTCCTTACAAGACTATTTAATGCTTAGTTGCACTTTTATAACTCAGAACTCACTTTTATTTCTCAGAATAGACCTGCAACCCTCCAGCTGAGGATCTCTATAAACCAATCCAGCTGAGGACAACAAAACGTGATGCTGTTATTTAGAAAGGGCCTGTCAGAAAAACTAATAGTCTGATTTTTAATCTATGCATTTGCATTGATGCACATAAGCATAATTTCAATAATTTATGAGAGATGATGAAACTTGTACTTCACCTCATTTATTTCATAGGGTAAACATGTCTCCTAGTTGCTGTCCCCAGAGTTGTAGTTACTAAAAATATCTGTTTGTGTAGCCCTAGTGGAATACTGACGTCATCACCCCCATCTCAGAGATGAAGTGAAGCTGTATCCCTTACTCACTAGCTGCTTTCTTTCAGCTCATAGTAACCCGTGAGTAAAAAGTACCGTCATCCAGCTTTTACATAAGAGAATACAATAGATAAAAGAGAATAGATGGCAGCGCGTGTGTCCCTGCCCTCATTGCTAGCAGTTTTATCAGTATCCTAATTCTTTCACAGGCTGTGGTAATCTAAAGGCACCCACTGCTAGCATGTAATGTAATGGGTCTTCGCACTCCCCACAAAATACAGTCTCACTGTGGCTGCTCTTTGAAGCTGAGGCAGCCTATGGCATGGCCTGAGTAGCTTCTTTCTATAATGGAATATTTTTGCATAAACTGAGACTTCAGACTTGTCTGTTTTTTTTTATTTGAAGAAACGGAGAGTATATAAATATCTTCCCCTCTGCAATGAAAACCGACCCGGTCCTTAGGTGAATTTAATTAATACACTCATGACCCCATCATAATGCAGCGTGCAAACTGGTTCATCTGCATTTCTCTCTAAAGCTGCACATTTCTGCCCCCATCAAACGGTTCTGTTGGTTATGTGAGACATCCTGTTTAGTCTCTCAAAGAATTCCGTCTCTCTCTCTGCCTCACAAAGAGTTTGATGAGTCATTCAAATATGCACATTTTTCACATTGTGCACAGAAGCCAGAATAAAAGTCCTTAAGACTGACTCTCAGTTATAGTCAGAATTCTGCTTTAATAAATTCATTTTAAATAGTGGATTTAGATTAAAGTTTCAGATTCATTCATGGCAAAAACCATATATCCATATCCACCAGAATGGTGTTTCCTAGAAAAGGGCCAATAAATAAAATCCGATTAAGCATTCAATAGTGAACAGAAAGCAAATTTTTTCAAATTGTTTGCCTTCTAGAAGGCATATTTCATGCAAAAGGAAGTAAAAAAAAAATAATAAGAATCAGTATTTACTTACCCTCTTGTTTTTTTTTTTAACACAAAACGGACAGAATGTTTGATTAATCTTTTAATTAATCTTTACACAGCTTTCCATATGACTGTCAGAACACAAAGAACCATAAAAATAGTTATTATTTTGAGACTGAGTCTTTTAATTCCATATGAATCGGGTTGCTATTCACAGGAAATCTTGCCTTGCGCTGGCATGTTGCATTTGGTAATGAAACACAAGAACCAATTTTAGTATGGCATTTTAAAATGTCATTTTAGGATCCATGATGTCAAACCTGGCATATCAAATTTAATATAATTTTATTTCCATTCTTCTGAAAGACAGACCAATCATATGCTAATACATTCAAGAAACAATCAACGAGAAACTTTCTGAAAAGTTAGATTCATTAATTTAAAGTGATACATTGTTATACCAATTTATTACCACATTTCAACAGATGGAAGGTTGCTTCTAATTCTTATAATTGATTATCTTTTGATTTCTAACCAGAGCGTTTGTCAGAGAAGGATGATTGTAAAACATCTGTTGCGCTCTGTTTTGTCATTTTTCAGATGGCTCGCTGGAGGCAAGCAGACACTTCACCTGGCCTCCGATACCCGGTTGATCAGTTTCCATGACGACAGTCAAAGAGAGATGACAGCAACTGTCCATGTTATCATCAGCGGCTTGGTTTTGCAGTGGATGGTCAAGGCTTTGTGCTCCTTTGTTGACTGCAAAGGTGTGGACAAGCCGTTCCGTGGAGCCGCTCACGTTGTTTTCTGAGATACTGCTGCTGCTGTATACCATTCCTCGAGGACTCTCACAGTGAAAAACTGCTAAAGGTGACCAAAAAAAGTAATAAGTTTGTGGGAGTGAATTCTGCTCATTTTAAGATCTTTAAAGGAAGTAGGGAATAACTCCCATACCGAGGGCTGGTGCAATTCATCTATGAGGCGACATAAACATCAAAGGTTGCCATCGGTGCATTGCATGGAATATGAATCCTTTGTTCTCCAGGTTCTGTCTGGAAGCTCTTTGTGACAGAGTTGTGTGATAAATGGCTCTGTTTAAAATGTAGGGTTTGAATGCACCAGGGCTAGGAGGAAGATAAAGGAATGTCTTCCTGTACACGTACAGGAATATGATGGCACTGGTCTGAGAATGTTCCTTGGTCTCAGACTCAAGATTAGATCATTGTACTCCACAATCTGACAGCTAAAGAGTTAAAGATCAGCTCGCTATATGTGATTGTCATTCTAGAAGGGCCCGTTGGGATAAAACTATAACATTTCAGCACAGCCGATTGCAGTTCCTGAGAAGTTAGTTTGACCTTGAATGGTTTTGAATAGCAAAACCTAAAATAATCCAGGTTTTGACAATTTATGCTTGGTTAACAGAACCTGTTCTTCGTTTTAAGGCACTGAGGCTTTGTTTGCTAAGGACAGCCAGGGAATAATTAACTAGTTTTTTCTACCATTTGTAGAATATACAAATGGATGCTACAAAAATAAACGGGGGTCCGTTGAGGCTTAAGGAAGTAATAATCTTCCGATGATGTCATATAAAGGTGCTAATTATTTTAGACCATGTTATGCTACAGTAGCTTTATTTTATCTATTACTTGGCTATGCTAAATATGTTATTTTGAAAAGTTTATGGAAGACTCTTTTGGGGATTTGTTTCATGTATGAATTGAGGATACTATGTCAAATATGCTAGTTTTAAATATGTTGCCCGTATACATAATTAAAAACTGAGATTTGCATTTTCATCACATTCTGGAGCATGGAAACTATCCTCGGTGGGCTTGACCTCATCTTTAAGTAAAAGTACTGTCTCTCTGCCGAGCGAAGGAACACTTTGATTTATGTTGAGCAATACTAAAGGGGATCATGAGATTTTAGATAGAAAGCTCAGCCATCTGCAATCAAATCCTCCCCAAGGTCAACAGTGACAACATGATCCTTAAGTAAACATAGTAAAGAGCAGGTGGGATTTGGCATGCTTTTTTGCCGTTTTGAAAGAGTCTGTTATGTCAACCACAGACACTGAGGGGTGAAATGTTCCTATATATATATATATATATATATACACACACACACACACACACATCTCAGTGGTGTGTGGTGGTGTTCTGAAGCGAGGAGGCAAAGTCCTCAAAGTTATTTTTTTCTTTAAAGGGCACCTATTATGCAAAATCCACTTTTACGTGGTGTTTGGACATAAATGTGTGTTGGCAGTGTGTGAACACAACCACCCTACAATGATAAAAATCCACCCACTCCTCATTTTTTAATCCCCTTTAAACCAAGTCAGTCTCAATAGCTATGTTACCATTACCCTATTTTAATGCGCATTTTGAAGTATCGCATGAGAAACGAGTGATGGAAACTTTTTGAAGAAACAAATTTTGAATAAAAATCCCTTAATTCGCATAAAATTTTTTACGCTCGCTTGAGGTGGTTTTTGACTTGTGCAAATGGTTGATGCGAATAATGGGAGATGGAAATGCATTTTGCAAATAAATTCCATCAAAAAAGTCATGTGACTTTGCGCTATGGGACAGCAAAACCTGACTAACCAGCGGACCGATCTCATTCACAGCAACTGAAATGTTGCTATGGTCATTCGGAAATGCCCGAGCAAAGTCTGCCATCAAAGTATTTCTGTATAATTGCCTCCCAGAAATGTCTTACACGACTGCGTTCCCAAACAGCAGCATCCACCTCCGAAAACAATGACCGCATTTATTGTAGTCTCGTTCTGAGGCGCAAGTAATTTATTATAGGCCTATATAAAAATTATTATATTCTCCTACTTTTCTTAGTGATTTATAGTGCCAGTTTATCAGGAAGTGACGATTTAGTTCTCTTTGACTTGTTGGATGGAAACGATGCTTGTTCGCAAATGTTTTATACGATATTCCAGTTTTGCACATAAGTTAAATTCTTAACTTTGGATGGAAACCCAGCTACTAGGCCTGCCGTTTTGATTCTCATGCAGTGTGATCTCACATTGTATAGGGCCGGGCCACGGGGGTTGATTGACAGCCCTGCATTGCTGTAGTTTCCGCCCTCAGCGATTGTACGCTGTCCGTCATTTTCTCAGTGCTTGAGCAGCTGTAACATCAACAATGTCTCGCAAGCAATCCCGATGCTCTGTGTTTGGATATAAGACAACATAAGAGTCTTCATTTTCTCCAAACATCTGAGCTGCTGAAGACGCTGTGGATTACTTTCATTTTTTAAGGTAACGTTAATGCGCCTCAAAATCTACCTAAATACGCGTATCACTCCAGACTCCCTTGTGAATGTCATGTCGTTATAGTGCTTAGCGTTTTAACCGTATTTGTGTGCTTACATTAAGTATTTTTTAACTGATCATAGCCGGGCTTGTGAGATTAGTTTGCGCCGTTCGTAGCGCGAGATTCGTTTGGTAGCGCGGCTCGGTCAGTTGATCCGCGCTAATCTTCTGTAACATCGCGCTGTTTCGTCCCACTTTCTGTGCATTTGGCTTCCCATATGTACGGCTAAACACCGGTTCTCTCGCTCTGTTATGTTGCTTCTACCGGCTGTTTATTGCTGTAGATATGCAATGCAGAGAGACGTATACGCTATGCCCTCTTCTGGAGAAGGGGCGGGAATATGCAGCTCATTTGCATTTAAAGCGATACACTCCAAAACAGCTCTATTTTTAGACACACCCCAAAAATGACATGTTCCAGCTGTTATAATAAATGATCTGTGGGGTATTTTGGGCTGAAACTTTACAGACACATTCTGGGGACACCAAAGAGCAATATTACATCTTGTAAAAAGGGGCATAATAGGTGCCTTTTAAATCAAATGTAAATTTATGTCACATTTTCTTGGTTAAATAAACATTATTTACACTATCAGAAAAAGAAAAAAAATCTATTTTATATTTTTACATTAACAACGTAATCAATATTCTGTTTAAAGCCAAGTATGAATCTTATTAAGTTAGTGTTTTTAAGTATTTTACATTTATTCCAAAACTTAAGGCAGTAACAATTTAAAAATATATATTTTATTTGTGAATCTTATGTTCACCTATTCTTTTTAGTTAACTTTTAACTATTTATTTTTCGAATTTTTCGGATCATCAAAGCCTGGTAAATATTGGTCAAAGACACTGAGATTTATCTTAAATTTCACCAAGCTGATTACTCACTAAAAACTCCCACATATCATGTTTTCATGCCATTTTAAGTCTTATTTTGACGTAACAGAGTGGTTGTAAGTGTGTGAGTTGTTTACTTCATTTAAAAAAAAATTTGTCTTCCCATTAACACCATTATATTGTTCATTCAGACTGATTCACGAACGCAGAATGCGCTCGAACACAAGAGGCGGGATTTATCGCATGAACCAATCACAGCCGATCATAACCAGTCATATCCAATCACACCACAATGGAGACATTGCCTCCTCTCACGTGTCTTTCCTACATTCATTCTCAATTACCCCCCATCAAACTCACGGCACACTTTAGGGGGTCTGTTAAAACTCAATGGACTCAGGGGAGGCAAGACAGATGCAGACTCCCGCTTTAACTTTACCTGCTGGTGTCGCTGTTGGACAATGTTTCTTTAGAAAAAACAAGTGATTAATACACTTTTTAATGTTATATTTTATAATATTGGTGCTGTTTTATTTTTGTACTACAATTTTTTTTCTCATCCAATATTTTGAGGAGGCACTGCCTCCCTTGCGTCCTCGGAGGAAAGCCACTGATAGTATAAATACTGTGAATTCAGACATATACTACTCTGTTCTCACACTGTTTTTTGACAACTATGTTGGAGGAAAGTATGCAATTTCGGATGCAGCCAGTGTTTTATTTAGAAAGAAACTAGTAGAACTGTAGAAAGGCCATCACCTACCACCAGCTATTGGTAAAAGGTCACAGTGATGTTGCGCTGTTAAGTCGGCACTCTTTGAACACTGCTCGACCAATCAACCAGATTTAAGGAGCAGAACTAACAGTTGTACACATTTGATAGGGTGTCCAAATTATCAGGAAATTCCTTAATATTGCAATTATTCTCTTTTGAAAGAAACTACTGGATGACAGCGTCACCCTCAAATAATAACCCACTGCCAACAAAAGTAGTGGAGATTCTGTCCTTTTCATAAAATAGTCCTCACAGCTTTGCTAAAATTAAACCCACTAAAATTTGGACAGCCAAAATCAGAGTGGTTGATATCAAATGCCACAGGCTGTCACAGACATTTGGAGCATTTTGGAGCTGGCAGCTGGTGCTGGGTAAAGTCCAAAGCTTTGTCAAGCGAGCTTCTGTCCTCCCATCCCAACCCTGCCTGTACCAAGCCCTGAACTCCACTGCCTACTGCAAATACAATGACATGTGTCCATGAAACAATAAGACCCCTCAATAAGGCCTGCCCACACTCTCAGTGCCTGAGCTAAATATTTGCTTTGCGATGCTCTGCAGTATCCAAGATTGAACTCGTGGATATGATTTTGTTGTTTGCACTTTGTGCTTAATAGATTTGTCATGTTGATTACCGTTTTCTGTTTGGTGCTGTCAGAATTGATTCTAGGGGCTTAAGGCTTTTTCTTAGTACTACAATCAATTGTTTCACTCTCCTAATGATTTGCCTTTTCTGTGATTATTCACAGCTGTGGAGTCAAATGTCATTTTCAGCTTGTGTTTTCCTTTTTTTTTTTGAAAGTGATGAAATATTTGATTGTGCAGAGGATATTTATGTTGTTTTCCTCAAAAAGACAGTACAGCTCAGTATAACACATAAGGACCACGTTTTCAAGGTTGGAAGTACAGTCTCCCTTAGCAACCAAAATGCTTTCAAACCTGTGACAGACACATATACAATAAATTCAAGGAGGTCTGCAATACATGGAGAAAGCTATTTGTTATAATTCCCATTTATCTCAATGCCACTTCATTTCACACTTTTGAAGCTTCGAAAAGTACTGGTAGAACATATAATCAAATATTGTGTTGATCGACTGCAAACAAAACAAAATATATATTCTCAGAATGCTTAGCTACATTTCAATGGTGTCAATCAAACTCTAAGCATCATTTGTTTGCAGATGAGCACTGCTTCAATATTTGATCTAGGCTACTAAAATGAATTTCATATATTTTTTTGCGACAAAGCAAATGTATGAAAGGATTTTTTTGTATTTTATCATTCTGATGGTACACTGATGGTCTCTACCACGCTCCCCTCAAATATCTGTTCTGGGAATATAGGGGGCATTTACATAAAAACTTTTGAAAGCATTTGGGGGCCTGAAAACTTTTGAAAACTGGTTTTAAAATTTTTGAAAACTTTACCATTAACTACAAAAATGTGAATTTGTGAAAATGATGTCATGCACATACATATTACGGGTTCATTAGTACAGGTGCGTAATGTTTCTTTACAAAGTGACATCACCAACCACTGGCCTGGATAATACAGCATTTTAGTTGTTTTTGCGGATCCGTGTGAACAGGGATAATTTTCACAAAGCTGTCATCTGTTTGGTAAATGTGTACGAAATTCTGCGAAAAGGGAGGATTACTTTACAGCAGCAACAAATGCACAAATACAGCTATTCACTGTAATTACAACAGTGATATATTTACGGCAGTATTTCCAGTATGTCCAACAAACCTGAATGAAAAATAAATGATTGGTAGATAACTAGCTATAGTGAATAAATTAAATGTACTTGACCTATTTAGGAGATGCAGAGAAAACTTAGAGCTGTAAAATCAAGTTAAGAGATGGTTCTAACAAATTGGCACAGAGAAAAAGAAGTAAGCAGTTCCATTACTATCAATCTATGAAAAGATCACAGCCCACCTACACTGTCGGATGTTAAACAAATGAGCAGTAGCAAGAGCTAAAACACCTGCCAAATGAGCAAGTATTCATTTAGCTAGGTGGGTGTGTTGACATTGTTACACCTCAGCGATTCATAAAACCCATATACAAGCACTACTTAAATCTCATTTGTCTCACCTGAATGATTTGTAGTGCTTATCAGTTGTTTTAAACATTTTTTAAGTTGAGAACATGGTGTTCTTTCTTGTAGCACTGGACATTTGCGGATGTCCACCTTTCCACAATACATCAAACAAACAAGAGATATGGCCAGTAATGAGCTCAGTACCGTAGAGGGCTTACAGTAAATGAGTGGCAGGCTGCAGTGAGGATGCAAGCAGCACTCTTGAGCACTTAAACTTCAGGTGCATGATTTTATTAGTGGAATTACAGGAATGGAAACAGAGATTAATTCAGTCATACATCCACCCTTTGTACTATTATAAATATATGGCAATCTCTCGTTGGACAACATGGCAACAAAGCTCATCATGTGTTATGGGCATCTGAAATTACAGGAATGGAAACAGAGATTAATTCAGTCATACATCCACCCTTTGTACTATTATAAATATATGGCAATCTCTCATTGGACAACATGGCAACAAAGCTCATCATGTGTTATGGGCATCTGTGTTTACTCCCAAATAATACTAAAGTGAACTGAAGCCCTGGTTTTCATTGTATTGACTGTATCATTGTTTCATCGCACAGCCTATATCTACTTGCTGATGACACAAAGGCCCCCCATATAAAACCTCTTTATATGTGAGTAATTTCCACTACTTGTAAAACTCAATTGGTTTTTGGATGCATGTGAAGTGCTGTGCACTCGATGATGTGTTTGGAGGCAACTGTTTGCATTAATTAAGGTAAATGTATTCACTAACCTTGAGTTAAAATTAAAAGAAATGAATACTTTTAACGATGCATTAGATTGATTAAAATTATCAGTAAGGATGTTTATAAGGTTATAAGATTTTTCTTCAAATAAGTATCACAGTTTACACACAAAAAAATGTTTCTTGAGCAGAAAATCAGCATATTAGAATGATTTCTGAAGGATCATGTGACACTGAAGCCCAGAGTAATGTCTGCTGAAAATTCAGCTTTGCCATCACAGAAATAAATGAAAATGTATTATTTAATTTTAAAATGTATTAAAATAGAAAACAATTATTTTCAATTGTAATACTATTTATTGTATTATTAATATTTCTTGTTTTGGAAAGTGAATAGATGAGCTATGATGACAAGAAATGTTATTTATTGTATACACGTTATTGAACTTTTCCAAATAACAATATAAATATAAGTACAAAATAATAAGTTATGTAAAGCATTGCTGGTTCATTGCTTGCTATGCTTGTTTGACTCGGAGTATATGTTATAGAAAAGGTGTACTGAGATGCACCTAAAAATTATTCTACCAAAAATTCAGAATAGGAAGGCAATCAGTCAATCTATTCATTAATTTACTTGAGTTCAAAATCATTTTTACAGTGTACTCAAAACACCTGACCAGCCACATACATGAACGGATCTGTAGCATTCAGATGACAAACAAGCTTCCCCCCATTTAAATGACAGACTGTTCCTCTTCAGCACAACACACTCACACTTAGCAGGAAGCCATTCTTACACCATAGATTTCTGTGAGTCCTTTAACACAATGGCTTATTTTCTGGGAGCTGGGGATTTCTCTAATATCTTTCTGAACCACTATGAGAGTAATGAGTTCTGCTGTGTGGGTTTGTTAATAACAAACAGGAAAGCGTAACTTTCCAAACAGCAGAAGCAAAACTACACAAAAGAAGATCTCAGAAAAGCACTAGGTGGAAATCATTATGCCACAGTTTTAGGATTCAGACCTAAAATCTTCTTCCAAACAGCAGAAGCAAAACTACACAAAAGAAGATCTCAGAAAAGCACTAGGCGGAAATCATTATGCCACAGTTTTAGGATTCAGACCTAAAATCTTCCATTATCCGCTGATTACTGCAAGTGTTTTCTTGCCAAATTGGGGCCCGAAGAGATTTCTCTGCATAAATACAAAATGAAAAGCGTGTCAAAAAATGATTGAATTAACAGCCTATTGCTTGTGAATATTCATGGATATCAGAGTATGAATCTTATTCTGCAAAAGTCTAGTTATGCCTATTATGAGCAGAATATAGATTCTACTGTGGTCATTATCCATCAATGCTTCATCCACTGCTGTCACACTTTAACGACACATTTGACCTGGTGACCTCCTCTTTGCTCAAATCTATTTTTTCTCATCTCATTTTTCCATATCGTTTCAAAAAATCAATTCAGTTTCAGTCTATGAAGTGGAGTGAAGAGTCATTGCTGTACACTACTTTAAGTTTAAATCTTATTTATTGTTCTCACCTACCGCACCGCTTTGTTTACCTGGAGTTTCTCTGGCATGGCCTGCATAATTCATGAGTAATGTGTGTTACAAATCAAAGTCTGCAGCTTTTTTAATGTGCCTTTTTCCATTCTTCGGTGCTGTGGTATGTGATGGATTCTGTTTATTTTCCGTTGGAGTCATTTGACTGATGGGCTGAGGGCTGTACTTTGTTATATGTTCGTGGTAATGTGGTACAGCTCTAATGGCCCAACTCTGAGTGAAATGGCCTTATTGGCTCACCTGCTGATTGGAGACTTGCCTAAATGATAGATAAGTTTTTCTGAAAAAATAAATTGTGTTTCTAAGATTCATTGACGTGCCATTTGGTGCATTACATTTAAGCTTCATATCTTAGTATTATAAGTCACACTCTAAATTACACATTCTATATTATTGCTTTGTTGATGGCAACCACAACCAGATTACATGCTAATGAATCATATTAAGTGGGAAATTTTTTTTTTCTGTAATTACTAATAAATTAAACTGAACATTGGTGTGCACTGTCAGAAAATAATACTGAAATCAACATGTTTCCCCACCAAGTAATAAAGTTTATTGCCTTTGGTGGCTTACAGTATTTCTTTAATAATTGATTTATGTCTCATTTCTCACCTTTATATTACCTGTTGATGTTTTTTCATTTTATGATATCCTGAAATGTCATTGTTTCCATACAATGAAAGCGGTGACCAGAAGCTGTGCCTGATTCCCGTACACTTTCAATGTAAAAAAGAGCAGCATTATCTGAGCAGAATATTAGCTGAGTAAATTGTAACAGAATTGTCATTTTTAGGTTAACTATCCCTTTAAAAGCAGCGTTGTATCGTAACCAAAAGCAAAAAAGGACAGCACTATTCGTTTTACATTTATATCAGACATAGGTGCATCAATGAAATATCTCACACATTGCCTTTGTGATTGATCACTCACTTCCAGTGAAAGAAAGTGGAAGAGAGAAAGAGGAAGATTGTAAAATGAAGAGAGAAGGACAGACAGAGCAATTTTGCTTGTTATTAATGTTTGTGAACAGCGTTTGGAAAAAAGTGTGCACTTCACTGCTGACAAACGCCTTTTAAGGCCGTCAATGCTTTTGTTCTCATCCCTGCGATTGATTTTCCTATTGCAGGCTGACCATGCGTTTAGTTCCCTGTGCCTGTTATTAGAATAAACCAATCTTTCACTGGACAAATTGCCACCCCCATGTATTATATGGATGTAATCTGTCAATCTCATGCAACTGTTGTACCTCAATTGAATCCAATCCCACTGCAGGCTATAAGTGAGATCATCCAGTTTGGATTTGTGGTCAAGAACTGAAAGGAAATTGGCCAAGATCAAAACAACAGCTGGTTGGACTGCTGGCCACAAATATGCAGGCTGCAGGCATTTTGTGCAAAAAAATAAAATAGATTTGTATTGATTTGAAGTACACTTCATCTTGTAGTATGAGCAAGTGTGGCCCTTGATTTATATGACTTATGTGCATTGGGTTAAGGTCAACTGTGGCCTGTGATGGTTGGCTTCATTTGAGAACTCTTTGATGTATGAATCACTATCGGCATTGAATAAATAAAGGCTAAAATATGTACACTAAGTTACATTCTAAACTCCTTGACAGCAAGAGCGATAATATTTTTGGTGCGGTTCTATCTTTCCATTGTTCACTACAGAATGGCTGAAGGTCATGGCATTTTCATCTCCATGAACATATAAACAGATTTTCAGAAACACACAGATCGAGCCTCCATAATGAGCCCTCTGTTAATGAGATCCCACATTCACAAGGACACATAATTTAATATGACATCCTTCAAACTCACTTAAATATCTGAAGAGAATGTTTTCTAGGCCTACCAAACTCTCAAGCTTATGTAGTTCTCAAGGCCACACTAAAGCTTTCAAGCAACACGTATTTATATCCAGGATCCATTATAAAGTGCAATAGGAGAAAAATCTTGTTTTAATGAACTCAAAAACATACCTGTTTGGGTTTCTTAAAGGGATAGTAATTCTGTCATTAATTACCCACCCTCATGTCTTTCCAAACCCGTAAGACCTTTGTTCACCTTCGGAACACAAATTAAGATACCTTTATATGTTTTTATAAAGTTAGTAAGGATATCATTAAAATCGTTCAGTGACATCAGTGGTCCAACCTTAAATGTATGCACTAACAAAAATAAAATAACTTTACTCAACAGTTTCATCTCTTTGTGTCAGTCTTCGACACACATTGACAGTACATGACAGTAACACAACGCATGCCGTTATTTTTGTTTTCTTTGCGCACAAAAATTATTTTTGTAACTTCATAAAATGACGGTTGATCCACTGATGTCAAATGGACTAGCCTATTTTAACGATGCCCTTACTACCTTTCTGATCCTTGAAAGTGGTAGTTGCATTGCTGTCTACGCAGGGTCAGAAAGCGCTCAGATTTCATCAAAAATATATTAATTTGTGTTCCGAAGATGAACGAAGGTCTTACAGGTTTGGAACGACATGTGGGGGAGTAGCCTAATTAATGACAGAATTTTAATTGTTGGATGATCTATCCCTTTAATACAGGTTCATGGGCTTATTATGGTTATTGTGAACGATTTATCAGTAAATTAAAAATAAATAAATAGTAATAATAATTTTCCTTTTGGACTGTTACCACAATTCCCAACAAAGCTGTTCATACTAGGTTATCAGATTTAGCTTATCAGGTTTTTTACAACTGAAGTTCTTTAAATGTGACGCGGCAGCCATAATGGCGTGCTTGTGCGTGATATGCAGCGCAATGTTTAAATGCGTCCGTGTAGTGCATGTTTACAAAATAACTACACAGAAGTAGGGCTGCACGATAACTCGAAATTGAATCAAGATCGCGATTCGACAGAAGCTGCGATTGTCATGCGTATCTTTCAGTGAAGCACGGTTCTGTGATCAGCAGTAAATC
>NW_015542345.1:2856449-2879230 GCF_001515605.1 Sinocyclocheilus anshuiensis
CAGAAGATTCAACTGCTTTCATTGATTCAACGTGACTAATAAACACACGACTACGGCAATATACGGTTTATCTGAGTTCTTATTATTATAATTTTCATTAAAATAAAGTATATTTATAATGCAATGCCTTTATCACTGCTTAAATACTATGAAATATGTTGCGTGCCTTATTCTGTGTAAGAAGCCACATCATCTCACAGAAGGATTTATTTCAAACACTCGACTGACGTTATGAAGTGAGTTTGGAGTAAAAATATGTTATTAAATGTGGTATTTTCACATGCTTTCAGATGGAGCAGCATTTACTTCACAGAGCCGTAGTTCACTGAGAAGCTATGCAAACAGCTGTCATTATCGTGAACGATTTCTTCGATTTCAGAATCGCGCAATAAAATCGTCTGCGATTTTTTTGCGTAACTTGTCAGTGAACTACGGCTATGTGTAGTAAACTCTGCTCCATCTGAAAGCACGTGATGATGATTCCCTGCTGATTACAGAACCGGCTTTACTAACAAAATGCGCATGACAATCGCATTCGATTAATCGTGCAGCCCTACACAGAAATGCAGTGGAATGCAAAACAGTGGCTACGTTTACATGCACAATTTTTGGTTCAATCGGACTGAATTCATTCCGATTGATGAATCTGAATGTAGTGTTTACATGAACGCTAAATAAAGTGATCGGGTTGATGTGCACGTTTATATGTCACAAGCTTCAAATTGGAATAGATTTTTTTTTTTACATGCGCACACTGCACAAATATAGAGTTTCTCACTGTTTGCACATAATAACCACTCTCCTACACGGTTTCTTTATTTGTTTTTAACAGCAGAATTAATATTTATCCATTTATGGATAAATATACATATAAACCGCTGTGCCGTGCTGCTCATATTTATCACACAGTAAAAATGCCCCTCCCCGCGCCCAAAACGGGTTGCCTGTGGATGAGAATCCAAAACAAGGACTGGTGGGAGGTTGTCCTGCTCCACATCACAGTTGCCGAGTGAAAGGAGAGTTTTATAATGACAGGACAAGCATTTATACAACACTTTATTCAAAAGGAAGAACCACTCGTTCTGCGTGTCATACGTCATTACCGATTGAGCTGGCAATCCGATTACAAACGGATTATTTGGTTGCATGTAAACGTAGCCATGTAAAACGGCCCCAGGAATTTGCAAACTCCTCCCCTCCAGTCGCCAGGCTCTATGTCGGTATGAAGCAAGGCTACTTATCTTTCAATCTTCGTCTTTCAATCTTCTTTCTTTAGAAATTTGTGATGTTTGATGTCAGCTGCGTTTACATGGACCCTACTAATCCGATCATAATAGGACTAAAAGCACAATCAGAATAAAAAAGTCACATGCAACCACGTCAATCGAATTGAATTCGCCAGATCCAACTAAAATTTCGATCGGATTTTAAGGGGTGCTTTATTCCTTTTGTAATCTGAGTGAGAGGACATGTAAACACTTGATCGGATTGAAAACTGAAACTGGAAGGTACTGCGCATGCGCAGTGACGTAGAAATAGCGTAATGACGTATGACACGCGGAACGAGCTGTTCTTCCTGGTGAATAAAGTGTCATAAATGAGTGTCCAGTCATTATAAAACTCCCTTTCACTCAGCGTCTGTGAAATGGAGCAGGACAACGTCCCACCAGTCCTTGTTTAAAGGGGTCATATGATGCGATTTCAAGTTTTCCTTTCTCTTTGGAGTGTTACAAACTGATTGTGCATAGATAAGATCCCTGAAGTTGCAAAGACTAAAGTCTCAAAACCAAAGAGATATATTCCGATGGAAGCAAAAAGTGTCCATGTAAAC
This sequence comes from Sinocyclocheilus anshuiensis, assembly GCF_001515605.1. Lineage (NCBI taxonomy): Eukaryota > Metazoa > Chordata > Actinopteri > Cypriniformes > Cyprinidae > Sinocyclocheilus > Sinocyclocheilus anshuiensis. Next base: position 2,858,281 of record NW_015542345.1, read on the forward strand.
GTACCTAATGACTGACGATTTCAAAAAGGGAGGAACTTGTATGCCTACTGTACATGTTGGTGTATTCTAGTAGTTACTGTAAGGGAAACATCCCTGTAGATTATTACAGTCACAGTGCTCAATGTTGAAACACAGTACACTTAACCTGATTGTGTTAATTAGTTAATTTACATATTCACAGTGACTAAATTATATCGACTGAAAAATCTGTGTGCTCTCAAGGGACTTGGATGTTGCTGTTCTTGTACACAGTGCGCATTTAATTTGGCTAAGTGGAGTGTAAAGAACTCTAGGTGAGAATGTATCTCAGTATTAAAATGCATTCAGAATCAGATAACATTGATATATAAGTGTGAAGAAATAATCTCTTTAGTAAAAAAGGCAGACATGTTATACATGCACACTGAGTCTGTGAAGAAGAGCAACAATATTGAAACATCCTGCTCGCCCTCGTTATACTGAAATACTGGCTCATTTAGAGAACCTATTTTTTACGCAGCTAAAATGAACTATTTTTGTGGAGGAGCAGATGAATGTAGTCTCATTTATGAGACTGTTTATCAGTTTGGGGGGCATGAAATAATGAGGCAGGCAGATTTGCCAGTTTGTTTTACTGAAAAAGTGACCGGAGTGACAGCTGACTATATTGGGCCATAAGTCATTTTTATTGTTTACTGTATTTGCATGAGTGGATTTATATTAGCAGGCCTTCGGGAGATGGAATGAGAAACTTTTGTCTTAGAAGTGCATTATTATGTCTTAAATAGATGTATATGGATTTGCTCCGGCTTTCACAACAAGATGCTAAACAGTGAGAGTTACTGTTCAGTTACAAGAAATGACTAATTACTTAATTTTCTCTCTAGCACACATTATATAAAAAATTTTTCCGGTGGCTTAAATTCATCGACTGTGGCTGCTGCTGTGTTATAGAACAATATTTGTGAACTTAGGTCAGAAACATGAAGACATCTTTGTCTGAACAGCTGAGCTTGTAGTACATACTAAAACTGTTCATATCCTCGGAGGAATTTAATGAGAACCATTCATGTGTACGCAAGACGAGCACTTTTACAGAACTTCACATTAACTGAGCACTTCACCGACAATTCTTCTACTTTTTAATCATCTTATCAGAGTCGTGTGTCAGATACTTAATAATCCAACCAGCCTGGGTTACAGTGATTTAAACACTTTCTCCTTCATGCCCTGATTCCTGTCAATGAGTTCTCTCCATTTGGCTAAGCCAAATTAATGGGCAGCAGAGTGTAATGGGAATGGGTACATGACGTTAAAGGATGGAAAAAGAGCTCAGATGCGGGCATCTTCTGATGCATCGACAGTCAAAATTGATTCTGTCGCTTTGTTTTCAGGCATCTGACAGCTCACCAATTGGCTAATGTGCTGCATGTAAGTGTGGAGATGGACCCTGCTGGTGGGGGGGCCTCTAAGTGGGAGGTTATATTGGAAATGAATGTGCTTGCAGGAGCACAAGGGGATGTTCTTTGTGAGTTTGAGCTTAATGGTTAAGCTTAAGCAAACAGTTCACAAAAATCCCAGATACAAACAATGCTGTCAAGCATCTGACCGTGCCTCAGAAGTAAATTTTATTGATTTCGTTTTTTTTATTTTTTTCGATAATTTGTACCTTGTACAAAAGAGTTTATCCTTATCACCTTATAACGTAATTAAGATAATGTTATTATCTTAGATATAAATGTCTAGAAGTTTAGGTGTTCACTGAATTGCAAAAATGAAGATTCTGTCATCATTTACTCTCCCCGATGTCATTCCAAACTTGTAAGACTTACTTTCTTCTACAAAACACAAATGAAGATATTTTGAATGCTGGTAACCACACTGTTTTGGTGACCAATGACTTATATTGATCAAAAAAAAAATTAAAGATTTCTCAAAACATCTTCTTTTGTGTTCCATAAAAGAAAAAAAAAATCATACAGGTTTGGAACAACATGAGAGTGAAAAAATGATGACAGAATTTTCAGTTTTGGGTGAATTACCTCTAAGCTGTGAATATCTGTTTACGGTTTACTTAAAATGTTTACATAAAATGTAATTATATACTTCAGTTTTTTGTATGTATTGCTGGTCTTCTGTATTATTAGATTAGAAATCTAAATTATTTTTATAATTCATTTATGCTGTAGACCCTAAATAATTGCTTTTCAAATGGCTATTGATGTATATTATGATATGACCAACATTAAACTAAAACTATTTTTGTGGAATTCTCTGTTAAATTTATCTGTTATTTTATGATTAATTTCATCATTATTGTTACAGAGGAGGCTCCCGTACCGCCTCCTCCGCACCACCAGAGGGAACTTTCTCCCGAATATTGACTATACCCATTTGGACTTTGGTTCCCATCATCCCTCATACCTGGGACTGACCACACCCACACACCTGCATCTCATTACACCCACACTATATAAACCACACACTCACATCAGCTCCTTGCAAAGTCTTAATTTGCCTCGGCTGTCACTAAGCGTTTTCCTATGTCATTGCCTACCTGTGTTAGACCTCTGACTGTTTATTGTTTCCTGATTGCTCTCTGCCTGCCCCGACCTCGGATTGTTTGCTTGGACTGTGATTGTTTGCCGCCTGCCTGGACCTTCTTCCTGTTCTCTGGACTCTGTATGTTAGCCGCCTGCCTCGACCTTAGCCTGTCTCACGTTTCTGTCTCTGCCTTGCCTCTACTGTTGCTATTTCTGGTGATCGACCCTGTATTGTCTGACTACTCTATAATAAAGCTGCACATGGATCCGAACCCTTGATGCGTCACAACAATTATATTATTCCCATAAATATATTATAAAAAGTTTATATTAAATATATTATACAAAAATTATAAGTATTTTCTGATGAATCGCTATATGTTTTGACAGGTATGCATGCATAAAGCAATTTCTCAAAGGTGTGTGTGCAACACTTGATACCTTTTTAAATTGAACTTGCATTTTTTCATCAGGATTAAACTTTTCAGCTCACATGTAAGTCAATACATCATCTTCATTTAAACAATCAATATTAACGGGATTAACAGGACTGTCATCATTTATTCACTCGGATGCCATTTCAAACCTGTAAGTCTTTCTTTCCTCTGCATAACACAAAAAATATATATTTTGAAGAAAGAAAGTCATACAGGTTTGGAACGGCATGAGGGTAAATGACAAGAGAATTCTCATTATTGGGTGAACTGTCATTTAAAGTTATGAATATCTGTTTTGGAGTCTTGGGTAGTCCTGTACTAGCCACACATTTAATCATATATCCCTCAATTGCTTATCCAGGTCTTACAAGTATGAAAATACATTTCTTAACCCCCTTTTTTCCACTCTGTGGAATTTGGACAAGAATCAGTTCATGGCTACATTGGCTTCAGCATTAATTTCACAAGCAAATGCACTGAATCATGTGCTTCTTCTGATCTGTGCGATGAGCAGCTTATGAAATGTTAATAGAAGCCCTTCTATATAAATTGCAGAAGCTCATAGATGATAGAGACCAAGCTTTTAACCTCCCTGAATGAGGAACAATCTAGAACGCAAACATTTGTCATGTAGTGTCATGCAGTAATGGAGATTCACTGTTGATTCACATTAATGATTGTCTCTCTCGCTCTCTTTTTATTGACTATCGCAATGATCCTTGCATTAAGATTCAAGGTCTGTCATGATGGTGGCTGCCATCATTTTCTCAGATGGGGATTTAAGACATAATTGTTAGGAGGCGAGAAGACCAAGCGGATTCACATGCTCAGGGTTTCTGATGGCAAGGACTATGCATGCCTGACAGCAGGCATTTGCAGAAATCTACCTCATTTCCTGAGATCTGGAGGGAGCATCAGCCCTCATTTACTTAGTTGGACGTGGTGTCAGATGGGATGAACCAACTCAAATCGCTTCTCGCCTCATTTAGAGATCAGAAGAGAGAGACACCGAATGGATGAATCTTAAAACCTTGAAGGCACTCTGCAGAGAGGCACGTGACTCATCATATCGCCTGCTTATCTCTCAGAGACCCCCTCTGGAACCGGCTGACAAGGTTTCAGTGAAGAACAGCCTGAAAACGGGCTTAATTAGGCTTGCTTTGAGGACTTTTAACAATGGTGTTATCGACAATTGCAGCGCCGGAATGGATCCAGGTTTCCCGGCTTCTGCTTGGTGGATCTGTATCTATCTGTACTAAATTCCTTCCGGGCGTCACCCTCATCAGAGAAAATAAGTGATATTGTATAACATATATTTATGGAATAATACTAGATATAGTTTCAAGGACAGCTTCCACACATACGATGGACTATAAAGATGCGCATTTTAAATCTTAAAATAAAGATAAATAAACTCCTGCTTTGTTCTTTTTAATTAGCAGAGCTTGCTTGCTTGAGCTGCAGCCATTTATGGTACCTCAAATCATGTGGCTTGTTGAGGAGGATTGTGCTATTATTTTTTTAAGTAACTGTATACCAGCGTATGATACAACAGCTGAAGTATTTTTATACAACTACATTGAAGAGAACCCAAGCCTGGTGGGATATTTATATGTAAAAACAGAAATATTATTAAATATTATTTTAATTTTAAATTTAGATTCAGTTAAAATTACTGTTTTCTATTTTAATATATATTTAAATATATTTTAAAATGTAATTTATTTCTTAGATGGCAAAGCTGAATTTTCAGCATCATTACTCCAGTCTTCAGTGTGACATGGTCCTTCAGAAATCATTCTAATATGCTGATTTGGTGTTCAAGAAGCATTTCTTATAATCAATTTGTTATTATTTTCAGGATTTTTTGATGAATAAAGTAAACAGAAATGTTATAGACATTATAAATGTCTTTACTGATACTTTGGATCAATTTAATGCATCCTTGCATAATAGTATAATTTCTAAAAACCTTACTGAGCAATTAAAAAAAAAAATGAAAGGGTCATATGACGATAACATTATTTTGTGTATTTGTAATGCTATGTGTTTATGTAGTTTAAGGTTCAAAAACACATTATTTTCCACATACTGTACATCATTGTTGCTCCTCTCTGCCCCGCCTTTCTGAAACACGTCGATTTTTACAAAGCTCATCGTTCTGAAAAGCAAGGTGTGCTCTGATTGGCCAGCTATCCAGTGCGTTTTGACTGAATATTGGCTGAATACCTCAAGCATCTGACAGAAATGTTATGCCCCTTACCATATTTGGAAATGCACAGTGTCTCCACGACATGGCAGCGGCAACAATACTACAGCAAGAATAAATGTTACGCCTTCTTTCTTAGCGTAAACATTTGGGCGGTGTTATGCAAATCATCCAACACAGTGAAGTACACTCTAAAAAATGCTGGGTCAAAACAACCCAATTGCTGGGTTTGTCCCTATTTTACCCAGCACTGGGTTGTATTTAACCCAGCATTTTTTAGAGTGTAGATTTGTGGGGGGGTGTTTAAACAAGGTGTTTTAGTAAGGCGTGGACATGTCTTAACTTTTATCTCTTTGAGTTTGAGACTTTAGTCTTTGCAACTTTATGGATCTTATATATGCATGAACAAAGACGAAGGAAAACTTGAAATCACATCAAATGACCCCTTTATCGTTAACCAACACTACCCTGCCCCTCATGCAGGACAAAACATGTTGAACCAGGAGCACGTCCTACTTGGCAAAATCACAGGCACCACATTCTATTGGCATAGTCATGTGTGAAGTGGTTTTCATCAGTAAGCCTTTAGTGGTGATCACATGAGTCAGGGATTCCACTGAGCTCAGGCATTAGTGCTAACGCTGTTAGGATTAATCACGACAGAGAAATGATTAAAGTGTTTGGAGAGAAACTGTTGCTATATACTGTTGATTTTTCTGAAGGGCACAATCCAAGCTTTCTCTCTGACCATCAAGTTAGACTGTAATGATCCTGCAATTTCTAAGCAGCCTCACAGTGCAAAATGCAATTTTTATTGAATCAAGACTTCAGTAAACGTATAAAGTAAACTGCAGTGATGGTGGTTTTTATGCTGAGACCGCAGTGATCTTGAGTTTAAGATAAAAGCTTGCCTAAACAGTCCCCAGGTTGAAAGAAACGAGACTGGCAGGGCACATTGGCTTTCTGTTGGGATGCTGATGTGAAAGAGGGTAGAAGTTTAATGAGGGTGAGGTGATCTAAGGATCATGAGGTTGAGTAATGGTTCTGCTATAATTGGCCTATCCTGGATCCTGGATCCTGTGTTAAATGTATACTGTTAGAAGACATCTGAGTAATGACTGAACCTTTCTGCAAAGGGTGTGGAAACATGGAGGAGATGTAGTAAAGTGTTGTTTCCATTTCCGTTTCCCTCCATTACCCAGTTTAAAGTCTGAATACATTTCTGTCTGGCTTTAAAGGGATAGTTCACCCAGAAATTAAAATTACCCTAACCCTCAAGCCATCCTAGGTGTATATGACTTTCTATATTCTCTCGTGAACGTGCATATGAAAGTTAGCAGAAACTAGAAATTAGATTACAGATTATAAAGTTTAAAATATGGATATTTTTCTTACACAAATGCATTGCTTCGCTTCAAAAGGCCTTTATTAACCTTTATTTTGGGTGAACTAGCCCTTTAAATTCAGTTTTTAGTTTTCACTTTGGCTAAGTAAATAGTAAATTTTGTCATTTTCTGGCAATGCTACAGGTCAAATATATGGACTTATTAAGATTTATATATTAAATAATGTTAAAATATATTAATTTATATATAAAATAATTATATAATAATTATAATATAATTTTTTCATACATTTCAACATTGGTAATAATAAACGTTTCTTGAAAAAGCAAATTGGCATATTAGAATGATTTTTGAAGGATTCTTTGACAGTGACGACTTGAGTAATGATGCTGAAAATTCAGTTTGACCATCACTGGAATAAATTACATTTTTAAATATATTAAAATAGAAAACAGTTCTTGTAAATTGTAATAATATTTCTAATAATACTACTCAGAATATATTTTTCTGTATTCCACAGGTATACAGGTTTGTTATGACAAGAGGGTGAATAAATAATGACTGAATTTTCATTTTTTTTGTATGAACTGTCCTGTTAAGCTGATTATTAGTAAGCACTGAAACCAGCATTGTTCTGTTTGTAGAAATGAAATGAGGAACACACACAAACACACACTGGCTTTTAAAAAAAATTCAATTTTGACTCAAAAAGCCCACAGACAGGTACGTTTTGCAGCTGTCTGTCTTTAAGCCACACTCGCTCAATATTGACTGACCCAGTGACAAGTGGAGGTCTAGGTGTTAAAAATTAAGCTATTAGATCCTACATCCAGACTCGCAGAGAAAATGGTCCGAATTGATTTTAATGGGAAGTGTAGGACTATCATTGAGGAAGGCTAAGGGTCCCTAGCACTTCGGTCACCCCTCACCCCTGAGTACACTAGCATACTGTTGAACCCACCCTCAACAACACCTCAACCTCCAAAGGTCAAGACATGCAGCACCTACAGCTGATTTATTGACTGACAGAGAAGCCTTTCACATTTTGTTACTGTCACATTGTAAATTTTAACATTAGTATGTTTAAACATTCATTCCTCCAGCCTTAAAAAGGCAAAAGACATAAAGTTTCTCATTTATAGTACAAAAGCCTTCCTTTGTAGTTTCTTTTTTTCAGTTCCTGCTACAGAAAATGATGGAAGCCTTTTTTTAAACCTCAGAGTAAAAATTTAAAAAAGTTAAATGTGAGATACAGTTAAAAATGAGAATGAAAATCAGAACTATGAAATACAAGGTCAAAATTATCTTTTTATTTGAAACCACCACAGCACAGACTTGCCAGGAGGATTTAGTTTAGTGGTTGAATTAATAGATTTGGTCATCTTGATACTGAATATGTTGCATTTAATTGTCAATTAACTGCTGATTTTCAATAGTAATTTCATTTCGACATTACATAGAATAACTTTACAGAGAATACAGAGAATAATTTGACAGAGAATACGCAATTGGTGGAAAAAATCTCATCTATATACTTTAATTAGATTTTTGCAGCCCAGTAGGATGAGAACGAATCAACAGGGAGCAAATTTCTTGTGAAGGCAATGTATTTCAACCTTGAAAATCAGGGCTGTCAGTCACCAGGACTGAAATCAGACCAGCTTAACGGCAAAGTGACTAACATCATACAAGCAATCAGCATTTAATCTGAAACAATGTGCGGTATAACCATCACCATATGCACCTGTTTTCCATTTCATGTAAAAATAGAGCATTCCTCACTGAAATTTTGAGCTTTTACTTGGGTTCTCATCTACTGTACAGCACAGCTGATTTTTCGCACACTCTAAAAAATGCTGGATTATTTTTTTAACCCAAATTCTGGGTTCAGTTTTTACTGTTTTTACAGGTTTTACTCAGAATTTACTGTGCTGTAAATTCTATTGTTTTATGCAATGCAACATAAGGACGAGGTGTCAGTCAGCAGTGGTCTTTTGCATGATGGAAATGCCTTTTGCCTTGCATAACATAAATGGATATTATTCGTTATAATACTGAGTTTAATTTAATTTGATGTTAAAATATGTTCTCTAATCTCAGTACTGTTTGTTTATGGGCAGATTATGGAGTCAGTCATGGCATCTTTCAGCTATGAGTGAAACACGAGGCAGTGGTCTAAAGTTCGCATTTCCCCCACGAACAGCAGCCCTTCACCGGCTCAGAGTTTGGCGACACACCGGCACGCGAAATAGCACTATTTCGGTAAAAAGTGATTACAGAGAAAGGTTGAATACAATTAAATTAAAATACTACTTTTAAATGTTACATTTTTTATTTCTAAAATGCTTGTTTAATGAGTTTGAATGTATGTTATATTGTAAACTATACTGTATTTGTCAGGATGTTTGGTTTTTGTCCTAGTTTTCGTTGTGTTTTTCAGTTTGCCTGTTCCCCTGTGACCTAGTTTTCCTTAGTTTCCTGATTGTCATTCTGTTCACCTGTGTCTGTTTCATTAACTCGTCAGTTCCTTTGTTTGCTCCTCTGCTCAAACCGTCAGTTCTCCCTTAAGCCCTAAACACTGCACGATTTTCAGGTTGTCCCAGATGAAAGATTGTCATCGTGAAAAATCGTGCCGATTTCTGTGATCGTGGCTCCTAATCGGTGGTCCTGTGTTGTACAGTGAGAGATGTTTAAAGACGGCCGTTGTCACGATTTTGTGACCAAAGAGCCTACGATACAGCATGATCATCGCACAACTGGTACGATTCACGTTTACTGACCAACCAATAAAAATGCAACATGAAATCAACGCAACGTGGTGCTAAAACATAAAACTGCTTACCTCAAGCTCTTATGCCTTCCTCTTTCACCGCTTCACCTTTTTTTTTCAGCACACATAAAAAAATACAACTGCTAAAGTGTGATTTATCATGCTCTTTTTTTTTGTTTACTACTAGCGTGCTCTGATGATGTTTTATTCTTCTATAGTAACGTGCGTCGTAGCGTACAAGTCAACAGGTGTCATCCTCGTACAGTCTACACGTCGTAGCAAAGTTTATTAGATCCATGTCACACAATGTGACATGCAATGATCTTATAGGATTGTTAAAATCGTGCAGTGTGTTTTGGGCTTTAGCCTTGGTCTGTTCTACGTCATGTTAAGTTGTGTGTTCATTTGCCATTCTGCCTGTGTTTATTATTACATTAAGAGAGTTGGAACTGCACCTTCCATCTTCATCTTCCTTCCTACAACACACTGTAACAGTATTCACCCAAATAAATTAACTTTGTCTTTTATTTTTTCCCATGTGTTCTTGCTTAATAATAAATATTTGATTATTGCCTCTTGTAATTCTGTGATTTTTTTTTTTTTTAATTTCCAGTCTATTTTAAGGCAGCAATATAATAATTTTAAATACAATAGTTGACTTAAAATAACCCAGCATGTTGGGTAACAACATTTAACCCAACCAGTTGGGTCAAAATAACCCAGCGCTGGGTTGCCAAATAACCCAAGTTGGGTTGTTTTTAACCCAGCATTTTTTAGAGTGCAGGTGTTTTACCCATATTTTGAATTATGAACCAATAGTAGTATTTTTCTCTCAGGATATTATCCTTTTTTGGAATTGTTTTCTTAAAATATCATCTGTATTAGCCCCAATCTGGTTTCAAGTCTTAATCTGGTACCTTCGCCTCATCTATGTAATTGGAATCAGCATGTGATCTCGCAGCTGATCACATAGACAGACCCCTTCAGTGTTACTTGTTGGGACTTTTTTTGTAGAGATTGCTGTGCATGTCACACCCCCTTTCATTTTACTGTGTTGCTTGCTGTGTGTACTGATGCTAGAGGTAATGTTGCATTTAAAACGTTTCTTTTCAAAACTTACAATGGTTGTTTACCAGCTTTTAGTTTCCCATTCTTGGTTTTGTTCAAGCTGATGGATGGTACTTCATGGGGATTTTATAATGCCTCTTCTAGTAGACATACTGAGAATAATGAAGGCATCAACCGGAAATCTTGTGCTGTTGTTCAATGTCTTTTTGCAACCTACAGTACCAAGGTACTGTCATGTGCATAATGCTTTAGTGACTGAAATGGTCTGCTTATATGGCTGGAAAAACTCATTTTTAGCAACTTTTGTAGGAACTAACACTTTAAATCCAGTGTGTGACTGGTTTAGAACAAGACCACACTGTTCATATCTGAGGTCAAGGTGGTCTAAACTGCAAAAACACACCTTCATTGTGAATGATTTGTCCTTTGGGCTTGGATATATTAGTCTTTGAGTAGCTGTGCAAGTATGGTGATTTATTACCTTAAAAAATACCTTTTTTGATAACTAAAAAACAGGTTACAAAGCATGCTCCCTCCAAGTTGGGTTGTTTTTAACCCAGCATTTTTTAGAGTGCAGGTGTTTTACCCATATTTTGAATTATGAACCAATAGTAGTATTTTTCTCTCAGGATATTATCCTTTTTTGGAATTGTTTTCTTAAAATATCATCTGTATTAGCCCCAATCTGGTTTCAAGTCTTAATCTGGTACCTTCGCCTCATCTATGTAATTGGAATCAGCATGTGATCTCGCAGCTGATCACATAGACAGACCCCTTCAGTGTTACTTGTTGGGACTTTTTTTGTAGAGATTGCTGTGCATGTCACACCCCCTTTCATTTTACTGTGTTGCTTGCTGTGTGTACTGATGCTAGAGGTAATGTTGCATTTAAAACGTTTCTTTTCAAAACTTACAATGGTTGTTTACCAGCTTTTAGTTTCCCATTCTTGGTTTTGTTCAAGCTGATGGATGGTACTTCATGGGGATTTTATAATGCCTCTTCTAGTAGACATACTGAGAATAATGAAGCCATCAACCGGAAATCTTGTGCTGTTGTTCAATGTCTTTTTGCAACCTACAGTACCAAGGTACTGTCATGTGCGTAATGCTTTAGTGACTGAAATGGTCTGCTTATATGGCTGGAAAAACTCATTTTTAGCAACTTTTGTAGGAACTAACACTTTAAATCCAGTGTGTGACTGGTTTAGAACAAGACCACACTGTTCATATCTGAGGTCAAGGTGGTCTAAACTGTAAAAACACACCTTCATTGTGAATGATTTGTCCTTTGGGCTTGGATATATTAGTCTTTGAGTAGCTGTGCAAGTATGGTGATTTATTACCTTAAAAAATACCTTTTTTGATAACTAAAAAACAGGTTACAAAGCATGCTCCCTTACTTTGCCACTTCCTGGGCTGATTTGTTCATAGTGTGACAGAGTCAAGTAAAATTGCCATGACTCTGACAACACATTCAATTTTAATGAACATTCTGATAGAAAAAAATCTTGTCTTATTCAAAAGGTTTGCATATGAAATCTATTCCTTTTGTGAACGCAAGATTTGGATATTCAAAGCTGCAATTTAGTGTAATTACTGTAATTGCATCAGGGTGTCATTGAGCACAATGTTAAAAATGGCGTCATCTCGAACACAGTGGAGGCATGGCTGAAACAGCAATATAAGTTGAAGATAATAGTGATATATAGTTAAACTGAGTCAGCAAGTTACAATGAGGACTACTACTTAAAATTGAGACATATATCACTTGAAATGCAATTCAAAAAGAGAATACAACAGCATGAAAAGTTCCTGTTTTGAGTGATTATATTGTAGCACAACACAAAGCAAAATGTCTGCCTGCCTGCCTGCCTGCCTGCCTGGAGAAATGATTTACTCATCAGCTAATCAGGCAGCTTGATCTTGGCATAGGAGCAGTGTCGGAAATAATGTAGGTCAGCTACCCTTTTAAAAGGTAGTTACACAACAAAATGTAGCTAACTACATTCAAGCTATATAATTGAAGCATTTGTCATTTCAGTATCTAAAATGTGTTCAGTATCTAAAACTTTCAGATGATACAGTGTAATTCTGCAAAAAGATTTGACATACACAAAAATGTAATTATGGTAACTACATTAAATATAACTTAATTTTACAGGAAATACAACTAAAAGACACCCTCATGTCTTAGAATTTTTTGAACATACAGTAAAAGCCACTGGGGTCCACGATTGTTTTGGACCCCACTGAGTTTCATTGTAACATTCTTAAAAATGTGTTTTGTGTTCTACAGAAGAAAGTCATACAATGTGATGGTGAGGAATGACGATAGAATTTACTTTTATTTCATTTGTAGTGAAATTATATTTTAATCATTATATTTTAAATGTAATCCCTTTAACCCTTTTAAGTTTTTGGCCGACTAAAATACACGGGTTAAAATGAATCACTAAACCATTAATTTAACGAGAGAATTATTTATTTACATGACCATGTTAAAAAACCGGTTCACTCAATGAAGCAACATATTTGAGAGACAACATTTTGTGTTTAAAGGGGTCATGAACGGCCTTTGTTTTTTATTTTTTAAAGTTCACTTATAATGCTATCCAGATTTTTACATCAAAAAACATAATTTAGAAATAATAGCCTAGTTTTCTAGTTCCCCCTCATCAGAACGCTCCATTTAGGCGTGGCAGATTGTAGACTCCGAAGTAAATGCCCACTGCTAAAATTGACAAACAGTTGTGTATATTTGACAGCCTACATTCCTCACAGTTGGATGCTGCTGTGGTTTAGGTTAAAAATGCATAAATACTCATATCAAACGATCTGTAATAACAGATAAAGCAATAGTGATCATGTAATAAAAACAGTTACACTTGTGTGTTGCAACATTAGTGTCGGATCCAATATAGTCAGCACAGCATCATCTTTTAGTTTCAGTCTTTCTGAAAATCCTGTCGAATTGTGCCTTGTTTTTAAACAAATCCACAGTAAATGAAGTGAACAAAAGACCAAGTTCTTATTGACGTGGTCTGGAACTTTATTAAAAATAAAATTTGTCAGATAAAGTTTATCGTTTGGTTTCCGCATAGACGTGTTTGCCACTCTTGTCATTTACCTACTATGTGCACGAATCGGTGGGCGGGGCTAAACAGGCAGTGATGTAGAAGCAGGCGTTGATCATCTTCTGCGGAGGTGGGGTTTAGTCACACTATTATGCCATAGAGTGTCACAATCCACAACCTGTAGTTTTGGCTTCAATATAATCTGTTTTTAGACTAACGAGAAAGTTTTGCGTTTTGAAACGTACAGAATGTTTTTATAGCGCAGTGACCTCTAATATCCTTGAAAGATCAAGGAAATTTTTATTTCACATTTCATGACCCCTTTAAAGTTTGTGGTGGCAATACAGTGTGATGAAAAATAAAACAAGGCTATACCGCAACTTTACTAAAATATAGTGTTGACCAGAAAACTTCCAATAAAAAAGATAAAGTGATGCCACTAGTTACTAGCATAGAATATAGTAGCATTACAGTGCTTTTTTGGTAGCTACTCCCAACATGGCTTAGGAAGTACAACAAGGGATTTTCATTTCATAGCTGTCAGGAAGAAAGTTATCATTACACGGAAGCAAACTGAATAGAGCTCTACCACAATTTCTTTAATGCTCCTAAAAGTGTCCCCGCATCCTTCACACCCTCAAAGCATGTTTAACAGGGTGCAAGAGTTGAGCGACAGTCAGCATCTCCTCTCTGACCTTGTACAGATAAGAAATTGGCTTTGCCTTTGCTGAGTGGAAGCTGAGAAGTGAAGCTTGTCTAGGTTTCCCTTCACAGGAAAGGACAAAATGTCACAGGTCACAATGACTCGTCTCTCGCTCTCACAACACTTCAGTTCCTGGTCAGAGTCCAGTGGCCGATTGATAAACTAATATGACATTTCTTTGGATCTCTGCTTCAGATATAAACCAGCTGTGTCTAATATCTAAAGGTGTTATCATCAATCAAAATATATGTTCTGTTATCAGGTTTACATTGTAGTGCAGAGAAGGACAAAAATGTGTTAACACTCCTTATAGGTGTTTAATCTAGATAGTGCCTTTGACCTGACCACACAGAACCAACAGCATCATGTTTTTATATGACCTCCCTGTGTTTTCAAAATCACTTTGAGTTTATCCTGTCTCTGCAACAGCAGCCGATGAAAGCAAAGCCCAGAGATACGTATGAGACAAAGGCTGGGGGAAAAACATGAATAAACATGCCTAACCAGGATCTCTCTTCTTCATGTTCACTATAGAGGTCAGTAGGGCCACAGAGGCACAAAAGGCCTCACTGCGGGTACATACAGCTGGTTTCCATGGAATCTGTACCATTTAGTTCCTCTTAATGATTGTTAGTAAAATGCTGAGTACACTGTACCTCATTTTTCATTTTCTCATTTTGTTTATACCTACAGGTCCTCTGTCGTAATTGATCTGTGAGAGCGTTTGTGCACAACAGCGGATGGGCAGTGCGTAACTGGTTGCATTGCATTCGATTAAGAAGGATTGGCAATGTCTGGAGTGGTCAGGAGGAGAATATAGTACGTCTTGCACAGCCCTCTTGTATTAGCAATGCAGATGTGTGTTGCATAATGCTGTGAATTTTTTTTTCTTGTGTTTCAGCTAGATAAAACATAGATAAATAAGAGAAGCAACATAAACACTCTAAAATGATTTTGGTTCAAATGAGGCAAATCTCATCAGTGTCTCTGAATAATTCTCTAGATTCCACATCAAATGAGTCTTCCACTGCTAAAGAATTCAATGCACATAAAAAGACAGAGACTGCAGTAACACGCTAATGTGCCAGCAGGATTGATGTAAGTCTATGTGAGTCTGACAGCTGTTTAGGCAGGTTGTTGTAGAGTAATAGTCTTAAGTGAGGATTCAATTAGGCCATAAACAAAACAGAGAAACTTAAAGTCAACTTGACGGCATTCGCATCCTATTTTACTTCTGTAATTTGATGTATTTCTAAATGAAACGGGGTAAATATGTAGGATGGGGCTTAATTTTATTAATCAGAAATTGATTAGATCATGAAGGTGGGCAGAGAGGTCTAATTTACCTTGAGATCTATTCGTTAACATAACACTTAATATGGTAGTTGCTTGGCTGGTGCATAAAATCCAGAAAATCATGACCTGGATAAAGAAAAAAGATCACTGGTGAAACAGTAGCTGTGTTTCCAGATTTGCACAAAACTGTTGCAAT
Organism: Sinocyclocheilus anshuiensis; assembly: GCF_001515605.1. Lineage (NCBI taxonomy): Eukaryota > Metazoa > Chordata > Actinopteri > Cypriniformes > Cyprinidae > Sinocyclocheilus > Sinocyclocheilus anshuiensis. The sequence goes on from NW_015542345.1 coordinate 2,873,901, forward strand.
ATTTTTTTATAAATGTTGATAAAAAAAAACTATTGCAAAATGACGGCATTTCCATTAACGGATGTTATGCAACTAAAATGTACTTTTTTTCATCTCGGAATAAGTCATGCCAACAGATGTTGGTAGGTTTACGTATATCACAGCCACCACACTAGCCATTAGTTTTAATCAAAGGAGACGTTGGCATGTACTGTATATTTAGCAAAGCAGCACGAGAACGGCCACATATGAAGTGTTTCTTGGAGGTTATAGTACATTAAAGAATGATCATGTGATTTTCGCATACACCAGGTGACCTGTAAATGCGAAAAACTGTTTCCATTGCAGTTTTACAAAATATTCCTGTTTCAAATTGCCTAAAAAAAAAAAAAGCATAAACACTTTGTTTTGCGAAATTGGTGTTTTCATTGGGCGCATTTTCAATTCACAATTTCGGTTTGTGCAATTTGAAGGGTAATGGAAATGCAGCTGATAATATAATATTTTTTCCTAAGAACAATGTTTGATTTACTCTGAATAACAGCTATTTTGGGAAATCAATGTCAAAAATGCTTTTTGTTCAAATAATGGTATATTTTACCATCAAGGCTTAAACTGGCCAGTCGGCCGCTATAAGATATGTGGTTGTCTGATAACATTCGAAGCGGGTGAAAATAAGAGGTATTGGTGCACTGTTAAAAAAAATACAGAAGTTGTAAATATAACAAAGATTACTGGAGTAATAAAATTAATTAATTTAATTGTTAATTTAAAGGACAATACTATTTTAGTCTTTCTACTTTAACTTCAAAGTTTCATGTTTAATTAAAGGTGTTATTTGTTGTTTCTGTGCAATTCATTGTGAAATATTTAACCATTCTAGCAATTGCTTCTACAATATTTATTCCACTGTGAAAGAAAGGAAAGCTGTATCTAATATATAAACTGCAAACTACAAAAATACAAACATAATAAATTGTACCCAATAAAAGGCTAAATAGGATCAATTTATTTATTTTGGTTTCATGTTGACTTACAAGCAATAGTTAAGCACAATTTTTAAAAATGATTTAAAAAAATACATTTAAAAAAGAACACGTCTTGAATTAGATATTGAATTTTTGTGTTTGCATCTCACTTCGACCATTAAAAGCATGACATCTATCTGGTTCAGGGATTGTTGGACTAATGTTGTTGGCCTGCATTCACTGCAGGCCCATCTGCCAGACAGCACTGGCTTATGAGAAGAAAATTGAAAGTTAAAAACGCTTTCCTCTTTCACTCCACAGACAATGAATGGCTGTAAATATTTAAATGTGCGGTGCAAAAAGAGTCAAACATGACTGACAGAAAAGCAGTTTTCCCTGGCAATGTCATGAGGATATTTTGAAGTGCTTTGTCAGTTTCACAAAGGAGCACCGGCTGCATTTAGTTTCTGTTGCCCTGTATCAGTATGCCCTATAGATGCAGCACTTTGGAAATGCCATTGCGCGTGTAAAATTGCACACCATTACTCGGAAGATCAATGCTGTTTCAATAAGAGGCACAGTAAAAACAGTATGCCATTAAGGTGATTATTTCAGTGCCCTTGAGCACCACTTATATAAATCTAGAGTAAATGTTTGAGATTTCATTCATTTAAAAACAAAATTGTGATGCAAACGCGGCCTTGATGAGCGACAGATCTATAAAAGCTTTTTGAATAAGATCGGCTTTAATGATATTCACAAGAATAATACTGTTGAAAATATGGCTGCTCTAGTCTTTTACTTTTGTTATCAAATGCAATTAAGCAAGTTTTTTTGTACTCAGGCACAAAACAAGTGCGCTCACATGATGCTGTTGTAAATGCTCATCCATCTGAATGTCAGGCTAATGAAATGTTTAAGAATGAGAACTCTAGCTGAGTTGAAATTACTCAAAGAACTGAAGAAGATGGCATAAGAGCTCGGGCTGAGAAGATGAGGGTATAGACAGGGAGAGAGATGGAAGGGGGTTAGATGACAGCTTCCCTTCAGGCTACAGTCTGTTTGGAATCAGACAGAGGAAATTGACTCAAAACATAATTCATTTAGATGCAGTAGTCAGTGTTGCCTCTCAATGATTGAGACAGCACAACAGCAAGGTTGAAAAAAAATAATTCCTGTTTTGAAATTGAATTGCATGCCATTATAGCTGTTGCTTACATTCACTATGCTGAAAATAAAAAAGGCCTTGAAAGAGTTTAAGACACAATTTTCATCGTAGAATTTGCACATTTTAAGAAGCTAGAATAATTTGCTTTTCCTTAGAGCTGTCCTTGATTTAGAATTTTAAAATAGCCAATGCCAATAATTATGTGGTTGTAAATGTTTTTTTTTGTTCTTTTTGCATGTAAAGAACATGCAAAAAAAAGTTTGCAATGTAAGTTATGAAAGCATTATTCCGGAATGTTCTCCTAACGTTCAAAATATCAATTTTTTAAAATGTTTGAAAAACTTTTTCCCATTTGATCATTTTGTTTTTTGATCATTTACAAATGCAGTGGGACCATTATTTTTGAATTTCCTCTAAACATTCTGAAGTAGCAACATTTAAAAAATGTTAAACTAAGTTAATTTAAAATGTTAAAAAAAACATTCCACGAACGACATACAGATAATGTTTTTGTGCTAATGTTTTGAGAACATTATTAAAGGCCAGATAACTTTGAATGAACATTAATTAATGTTACTGGAAGAACGTGTTCAGAACTTTGAGAGAACCTTAGAACGTTAAAGAAGTTTTGAGAACGTTTCCTGTTATGTGGATATCCCTACCTTTGACAAAACAACATTTAAATCTGAGTTTTTTTTGCAAAAGTCTTTTTTATTGCAGTTTGATTTGGTGACATTAGTGCAGTACAAATTACACTGCTTTAAGTCTGCATTGGTTCAGCTGTGTCTGGATTAATGCAGTCTAATCTCATTGTTATGGCTGGTGGCACCTTATGACCTTATGTAATGTTATCAGTGCATGCAGAGGGATCCAGCTGGACAGTTTGATATATACTTTTTTTTTAATAACTGGAAAAGGTACTTTCTCAAAGGGTCATAATGAGGAAGAATAATTTTCTTTTGTGTTTACAACACATGACCTTCCCTGTCATAGCTTTAATTTTAAAAACCGCAAAGTAATCTGCTAAAAAAAGATGAGAAACAATCTAAAAGTTTGAAAAATGAATCAAGAGACGACAAAGGCTTCTAAAAATACACTCATTTTTGAGGAAGGCAGGCTGTCTTACAGTAAAACTCATCCTTGTCATCATTGCAGAGGCTTTGATGGAGACAGCGTCTTTGTGATCAGAGAGGATAAAGTGTGAATTATGCACATTATCTGGTGTCTCTCCCTCATTAGCAGCACAATGCACAGGTACCGGAGCACCAAACAGCATATGCCTCGGCGCTGTCTATCACGACAATTGGGAAGATAAACAGTTCCCCTAATCAGTTTTTTTCTCTCTCTTTTTTGGCAGCTTGCATATGCTATGCATTCTACTGGACACGTGCTATAATTAGATCCCCAGGCTCAGTCATTTCTCTCTTTTATGTAACAATTTCAATCTTTCATTGTCATTTGAAACACTCAGATTGTGGCATGTAACTATTTATTCATCTCAACCAAGCAATACTCAACTGTAATGAATTATACAAGACAATCACCATACAGACAAATTGAAAAATAAATAAAGTAAATCAAGTTTTGGTTTCATTATACCATTGCACCAACTGGCATAAAGATCAATCTTAAATGGGCAGTCATATTCTGTTATTGCCAAAGACAACCACCAGAGGGCACTTAGTGGGACTGAGTCAGAGGGAGCTGCTGGCATGATGTGTATATTTTAACCCACCCTATATATTTAGCATGTACTGAAATAGGAATATACAGTAATATAAGGGTCAATATCACCATAGAGTGCCTTTCAACCTCACAATACTCAAACATTTTGGTTTTAATTTCCCATTCACTTTATGTCATATCATAAATAGTAGACACTCAAGTACTATAGAAACATATTAGCTGCATTCATATTAGCATTGAAGCATAAACCATAAGATATGTCCACCCTGTCATGGACATATATATTACTGTTAAATACGTTTTCATTGCAAAATTAAGATGCAAATTATATTTTCTGAAAGGTATGATGTCCCTTTCCTAAATAGGGTTATTAAAAAAATAATAAAATAAAAATAAACAATATAATTACATCCTCAATCACATTGATATACTCATTCATTTGAGTTTTTAGCAATATTAACTACAAATGAATGCTATGTCCACCCTGTCATGTTTATGTCCACTCTATCAAGTCACCAACCGTTGAAATTCCTGCCACTGAAGAGACAAAAATCTGTTGTCCTGATGTCACTAAAGGGGACGGCCTTTTCATAAAGGGGCGGATTCCCCAATACGGCAGGGTGGACAACCATTCAAGAGACATGGACAAACTCTTCTTTTTTATTAAATAAAAATATAGTTGTTATTAGCAAATGATCAATACACTTAAATTGAGTAATCTCTTATTTAACAAAATATTAATAGGATATATATATATATTTTTTTAAATGTTATGATTTGACAATATTCTCCTATCATTCAAATTTAATGAGCAGTGCATGGGACATAGCAAAATAACACGCATCCTCTTACACAAAACAAAACAAAAACATCTAGAAAATGTATCTAAAGAGCAAAGTAATGCTTTTGTTATGAATATAAAAACTTAGCCTAATATAACACACCCTTTCATAGTAATTTTTATGTTATCATGGCAAATAAGTTATTTATACACAGGACACCAAAAGGCACCCTACAGTGATATTGACCCATTATATACATACATGCATAGATGTGTGTATGTGTGTGTGTGTGTGTGTGTGTGTGTGTGCTTTTTTTAAATGACATAATAAAATGGACTTATCTGAATCAAAATAAATATTACACAACATATCCAATACATTAATCTATAAGTTATACATGTCTTATTATCCAAAGATGACCAGCAAAAACAGAAAATAGCTGGAGTTTTAAGCATTTATGATTTAATGAGCCCTGAACATTATTTAACTGTCAGTGTGCCAGTGAAAATGAGTCATTGCATGAAAATATAACTCCCTTTTTGGCTTCTCTATTCTGTAGCAGGAGTGGTTTGGATTGGTTGAGTAGTGCACTTGTTTAAAGGGTACACATGACATGAGCCACTTTGGCCCTCTGATCTCACGGTGATTTATTATGGGTTTACAGTATAATATCCCTGCTGAAACAAACAAACAAACAAACAAACAAACAAACAAACAAACAAACAAACAGTCTTGTTAGCTGGGGGC
>NW_015542345.1:2885266-2889951 GCF_001515605.1 Sinocyclocheilus anshuiensis
TCCACTATGGACATTTTGTTCATTATTTGGCAGGACTAGTTTCTGAGTGTGAGAGGAGCTCACCTGTGGATTATTTCTGGTATCGTGAGACTCTGAACACCTCAGCGGCCATAGAGGAGACAGGAGGTCTGCAGTGGTGGATGATCCTCTGTCTGATCTCAGCTTGGGGAGTGCTGTATGTCTGCTGCATCCGTGGAATAGAGACGACTGGAAAGGTAGAGCTGCTCTAATAACAGCACTGATGGAAAACAAGAATATTTCAGAATCTGAAGCAGATTTACAATATATTTATGAATGATGTCACATTTATCATGTGCAGTAAAATGAGCAGTGCATGGAACATAGCAAAATAACACGCATCCTCTTACACAAAACTAAAAAATTTAAATTAAAAAAAAAAGTATCTAAAGAGCAAAGTAATGCTTTTGTTATGAATATAAAAACTTAGCCTAATATAACACACCCTTTCATAGTTATTTTTATGTTATCATGGCAAATAAGTTATTTATACACAGGACACCAAAAGGCACCCTACAGTGATATTGACCCATTATATACATACATGCATAGATGTGTGTATGTGTGTGTGTGTGTGTGTGTGTGTGTGTGCTTTTTTTAAATGACATAATAAAATGGACTTATCTGAATCAAAATAAATATTACACAACATATCCAATACATTAATCTATAAGTTATACATGTCTTATTATCCAAAGATGACCAGCAAAAACAGAAAATAGCTGGAGTTTTAAGCATTTATGATTTAATGAGCCCTGAACATTATTTAACTGTCAGTGTGCCAGTGAAAATGAGTCATTGCATGAAAATATAACTCCCTTTTTGGCTTCTCTATTCTGTAGCAGGAGTGGTTTGGATTGGTTGAGTAGTGCACTTGTTTAAAGGGTACACATGACATGAGCCACTTTGGCCCTCTGATCTCAAGGTGATTTATTATGGGTTTACAGTATAATATCCCTGCTGAAACAAACAAACAAACAAACAAACAAACAAACAAACAAACAAACAAACAGTCTTGTTAGCTGGGGGCTGTTTCATAAAACTTGTTTACCAAACAAGCCAGGCTTATTTCAGTTATCCTGACTTATTTTGAACCAAATCAACTGACAATAAGTCAGACTAACTGAAATAAACCTGGCTTATTTGGTAAACTTGTTTTATGAAACAGGCCCCAGGTCTTCAGTTAATTCAGTCTCAAGCCTGCATGGCCGAGCTGGTCTTGTTGGTCTCCCAGTAAGACCAGTCTTTTTTTCCAGCAAAGTTTTTAGGTAGGAGAACCATTTGACCACCTAAAACCAGTTAAGACCTTGTTTATGCTTTTTTAAATGTTCAGCAGGTTGTAACTGCTTTTTATGTAATAATCAACCACGATAAATATTGATCCTACCAGCGCAGGAGGCACTGCTTACCTTAACAGTCCTCACAGTGAAGGGTTAAACGGATTTATCGTCTACGGAGCGGGTTAGTTATTGTGGCGCAGCGCAGAACCTCTGGACGGCGCGCTGCAGCGGACAGGCGCTCGAGCGCAACTTCGGTACTCAGTAGGAGCGCCGACAGCAGTCAGCAGTACCAGCAAACATAAACAATGGCGGAGCGGCTGTAAATCCAGCTCAGCGGATCGAATTTGCCCCATGGACGGGCATTTCGCGTACACCGACATGGAAAACCCGACCGAGAACCCCAGCAAGGCGGCGGAGTACCTCAAAGAGCTCAATAAAATCATCGAAACCCAACAGGAGTTGTTGGAGAAGCAGAAGAATCGGATTGAAGAGCTCGAACAGCAAGTGTGTGATCTTTGTCAAGAGAACGCGTGCTTGAAGGATCAGCACCAGAAGCACCTGGCCACCTGCAGACTGCAACAACAGGGCAACAGTCACCCCACGCTGGGTGCCATAAAGGAGAATGTGATCCAAGAAAAGTAAGAGTCACACTTTTGCAAAGCTGTCACTGCTTGTTATGTTTGGACCACGCATGAATGGAATATCTAAGCAGGCATGTCAGCTGTATATGGTGCTCTTTAAATGACTAGTTATGATCAGTAGTGTTTATTTGTGGGTCTCAACGACAATTAACCGACTCGTTTGGCGGGACGGCTTTGGGTGTTTAGTAAATAGCCTACCAGCAGCACTCAAATGTCACTGGGCGTGTTATTTATATAAAACGCCTGTCTGTATTAAAGTGAATGTGTTAGATAACACTTAGGTAGCACTGCAGTCAGTTAGAAAAGATACATTAAAAGCATTTTTGAATATGGAGTATGGTTACGATGCTCAAAACGCGGTCTAGGTAGGCAGCTTGCGTGGACACACACCCCATGTCGACAGCGTTCAATTTTGACAAGACTAAAATGGGCTTTTGACACTTGAAATTGTTTACCCAGCGTCATTCTGTGCACGTAATCCTAGGTTGTCTCGTTCAGTGTTTGACACTGTTGTTCATACTTTATCCGGGGTTAGTAATCCTGGGTTGTCAGCTTTTGAGATTTCACAAGTACGGGTTAATGATTTTGTTTGCATATTTATGAGGTAGCTAAAGTTGATTGGAAAAATATGGCACGGGACCTGTTTTAATAACGGCGTGTCCGTCTGTGGAAATGTTGCCAAGTAGATCCGCGCCGGTTGGATTCCTTGTAAAATATACAGCAAAATACGGTGTCTTCATAATTTTCAGTTAACACGTTTGCCTTCACAGTTTGACATATTTAACATTTCCTTCAGTTATGGAGACTAAACAGCGTGTGAAAGTTCTGAGAACTGTAGAAAGCTCGTGAATATTTAATGGAGTTGCTAAACACATCCTCTCAAGAACAAGGGTTTCGTGACCCAGGGTGGAAAGCAGCGCTAACACAGGTTTGAAAATGCAATAACCCAGGGTTAAGTGTAGTGTGAAACACCCAAAAGAGGTCCGGCTGAGGAAAAATGATGGAATGAAGCCGTTTTACTCATCTCTAAACTGATGAAAGCATCTTTGAGCAAGTGTCTGATTGGTTCAACAGTAAGAAAGACATGAGATTTAAAGAATGTAAAATATCCTCTCTTTTTAGTAGCCTGTATTTTTCAAATCATTTTTTAATAACAAAACACAAGACTTGAGAGAATTGCTCGCGAAACATCTGTTTTGCGGCTGCGGTGGTTTTAATTGATTTCAGTCAGCCTTTGTACGAGAGTAATATGTGAACTTAAATGTCCAACATTCGCTAGTTTCACTCAATATTCTTGTCAGCTCCTAATGTATTTATTTGTATAATGGCCTTTAAAATGGAAAAATTCATATCTTTGTTTTGAATGTTTGAGATGAACTGGCCGTTAGGAATTCCTTCTCGAGTCCATTCATAATACAGTGTTACGTCACAATGCTTTTATTGAAGAAGGCGCAGTGTGTTAGGATTTCCAAGAGGATTCATTGCAGGAGATAAGTGTTTATCTGGCATATTTATGGAAATTTACATGAGCGTTTGGATGAGTCAGGAACATAAATTTCTCCCCCCAGACACGTGCCATTTTTAAGCCTCGTGTGGATTTGGATTTTAGCTGTATCACATTAGCCCTTGTAATGCAAATGCACTGGCTGATCACTCATCATCTTTTATTTTTATAGAGTTTATTTTGCGATTTTGGTGTTTTATTCTGCTATATCAATCAAAGCGGTAACCTTTTAAGTATATGGTGCTGTTTCACGAGCTGGACTTTCACTTTCTACAGAACATTTTGTCAATAACTTGTTTTGTAATTCAGTGCAGAGAGGCAGAAAGTTTGTCTTTCACCTTCACCTTTCTTCTAAGCAGTGCAGATTCTGTAAGAGTGAAATACTGTATCTGTTCTTGAGATCAGGCAAGATAAAATTTAATTTTATTCCTGGCTCTACAATGACTGAGCTCTGTGGTGTAACATTAGCAATTCATTTTTATTTCCCACTTGCTATTTGCTTTTTGCATACACCTGACTTATCTGTGCCTGCTTGAATGTCAAAACAATTCTGTTCATAATATGCGCACCCTTCATTTTAGTCTCTTTTCCACCTTTGGGCTGAATGGTTTTCACTGGTACCGTTATAGTTTCCTTTTTTACTGTGGTGTTACGAAATCAGCATTACAAAATATTCAACATATGTCTGTTTTTACCACAGTGATGCAAGAGTTGTAGATGGCATGGTACTGTTGATAAACATTACAGTGAGTGTGGTGTCAAGGATGATGACGTTCCAGTTTTTAGGCCTGCTTTTTTTCTCTTTTCCTTTTTCTTCTTCATTTGCTGTATAGAGTAATGTCATAAAATATATATATATATATACAGTTAGTACGGAAAGTATTCAGACCCCCTTAAATTTTTCACTCTTTGTTATATTGCAGCCATTTGCTAAAATCATTTAAGTTAATTTTTTTTCCTCATTAATGTACACACAGCACCCCATATTGACAGAAAAACACAGAATCGTTGACATTTTTGCAGATTTATTAAAAAAGAAAAACTGAAATATCACATGGTCCTAAGTATTCAGACCCTTTGCTCAGTATTTAGTAGAAGCATCCTTTTGATCTAATACAGCCATGAGTCTTTTTGGGAAAGATGCAACAAGTTTTTCACACCTGGATTTGGGGATCCTCTGCCATTCCTCCTTGCAGATCCTCTCCAGTTCTGTCAGGTTGGATGGTAAACGTTGGTGGACAG
>NW_015542345.1:2890423-2891503 GCF_001515605.1 Sinocyclocheilus anshuiensis
CTAGATGATGAAAAAAATGCATAGAAAATGCTGTATTATACTAGCAAAACATCTTAACACCACTACAGGTGTTAAATAATGGTGGATGGTTAGATAATATGGCGAGGAATCTGAGAATGGTTTGAAATTGTACCATGTTAAACCAGAAACGCAAATGGGACCACTGAAGGTGGAAAAGTGCTTTTTGAAGTGACGAAGTAAGGTATTCTTAGCACTGTATCTTAAATGGATGCATCATTGTGATTGCCTTTGATGTGAATTCATCTCCTTTTTTCAGTGTTTTAGTATTGAACTGAAAGTCCTTCAAATTTTGAGGATTAGAGAAGATCAGCTGCTCCAGTCTTCTCACATCCTCAAGGACTCTGGTTTAACACCAGAGATTGAGGAAAAAGAGCACTCCAGTTATTCTGCAGCTAAACATATTCTAAAGAATAACTGGAGGAGTGAGGAATTGGCGTAACTTGAGAGGAACTTGCATGGTGACAAAGCTGTATCTGTGATATTCATGGCAATTCATTTAGATTACCTGTGATGTGAGGTACTCGTCCTTTTTCCTCATTCTCCTTGGTATTGAACCCACAGTCCTTCAGTTCGCAAGGATTTGAGAAGATCATCTGCTTGGATCTTCTCACATCCTCATGATTTTAAAGACTCTGGGTTTAACACCATTGGAGAATGAGAAAAAGACCACTCCAGTTATTCTGCAGCTTAACTTATTCAGCAGAATAACTGGTGGTGTGAGGAACTGGCATTAACTTGAGAGGAACATGCGTAGTCACAAAGCTGGATATGTTATGTGATACAGCAGTACACAGTATCTGAAGAGTCTGGGTTTATTACCAATAGAAAAGGGGAAAGATGACTTCACATCCCAGGAAAATACAGTGAAGCATGGATTTGAGATACAGTAATATCACAGACACAACTTGACTTGTGACTCTTCATGTAAGATAATGGAGTGGTCTTCTTTTTTGTGTTAAAGGGGTCATATGATGCTGCTAAAAATGATTTGGTGTATTTGGTGTAATGAAATGTGTTTATGCGGTTTAAGGTTAAAAAAACACATTATTTTCCACATAC
>NW_015542345.1:2892116-2898742 GCF_001515605.1 Sinocyclocheilus anshuiensis
CCAAAACTCGCGTTTGAATCATCAGTGGCAAATCCTTTAAATGAAAACGTACTTACAGTCTGTGAGTCAGAGCAGCCGTCATTGTAGTCTACTCTACCAGGATCAGGAAACAGTCCTCCATAAAATGTGCTGCACACATCTGAATATTTGGGTTGAAGTGTTCTGGAACAGTGCTGTAAATACAACTTAACCACTGATTTCTAGTCGTGTCCTCTTTTGGAAGGCCAAACAAAGTAGTTTCGCTTTCACAACGAAACACAGCATCACACACTGCGGCCTAGAGTGAGCGGAGGCCGGCGTGCTGAGTAAGCGACGGCTGGTGGGCTTGAGAACGGCACGGCCGGCAGACTTGTGGTAACCACATGTGACGACCCCGGGCTGGACTCCGCTTCGTCCACGGTGTAAGCCGATCCGGCGATCCACAGCGTGAAGTTGATGTATTTCCTCAGCGACCAGCACTGATCAGCTCTAGGTATGACGAAGCAGATATCGTCCTCTTTTGGAAGGCCAAACAAAGTAGTTTCGCTTTCACAACGAAACACAGCGTCTCCACGGCATGGCGGCCGCGGCAACAACAATACTACAGCGAGAATAAAAGTTACGGCTTCTTTCTTTGCGTGAACATTTGGGCGGCGTTATGCAAATCTTCCCACATCGTGACGTAGACGTGGGGGCGTGTTAGAACGAGCCGTTTTAGGTAGGCGTGGTTGACTCGTAACTTTTATAAAGAATATCTCTTTGGATTTGAGACATTAGTCTTTGCAACTTTACAGATCTTCTTTATGCACCAAGAGCTTGTAACACTTCAAAGAGAAAGGAAAAATTGAAATTGCATCGTATGACCCCTTTAAACCAAGTTGCTTCAGACACAAGGATTTGTGAATATCCTGTATCCGATTTTTTTGAATGAATGAATGAATGAATGAATGATGCATTTATATAGTGCTTTGTGTATTGTTGTATACCCAAAGCGCTTTACAATTTTTTTACCTCCTCATGATTTGAAGAACTATGGGTTTCACAATGCAGTCACAATGAAGCATGCAAATATAATGTAGATGGCAGTCAGTATAGTTGCCTTTTTTCCTCATTCTATAGTCTCCTATGACCCAGAGTCATTCAATTCATGAGGATTTGAAAAGATCATCCGCTCCAATCTTCTCACATCCTTATGATTTGATGGACTGTAGGTTTAACACTAAAGGAGAATTAGAAAAAAAGACCACTGTAGTTATTCTGCAGCTCCTCACAGATTGTCAGAATAACATAATTTAGGTGTTCATCTGGATATATTAAAATTAAATTAAATTAAATTTATGCATTTAGCAGACACTTTTATCCAAAGCGACTTACAGTGCATTAAGGCTATACATTTTTTATCAGTATGTGTGTTCCCTGGGAATTGAACCCACGACTTTTGTGCTGCTAACGCAGTGCTCTACCACTGAACCACAGGAACATATATAAAATATATAAGACAAGGAAGCGTTTTCTTGAGGGGTGGATCTTGCAACTTGGCACAGCTGTCCATTACCAGTCCTCTGACTGGTAGCTATACTACATTTGCACAAAGAAGAAGTTGTCACTGATAAATTTTGTTTTGTGGCAAAATCGATTACATCAATGCACCACTATCAGAAGTTTTCCACAAACACATAATAGATGGATTTTTCTTGCAGCAGAAAATGGCTTTTTGGTTTGCTAGCTGCCTAAAACAATTCAAGTCTCTTGTGCTATTTGTGTCAAAAAAGACAAGTCTTTTTATTTTATTCTGTTGGCACTGTTTTAAACACACATGAGTTTGTCGACTTCTGAAGGTGGTTTGAATGCTGAATAGCGAAATCAAAGCTGGAAGCAGCATGTGTTTAGCTTGGCTGGTCTTTCTTGCACCAGTCAGTGGCTCTGACAGGGAGATCTCCAAGTCAAAACAGAGCATTTCTACACTTGCAGCTCTGCACTGACAATCTGTTTCCTAGCTGCTCCATATTTTTTTCATAGGCTGGTGCCATTATCGCTTGTGACTGCTTGCAAGCACACACCGTGATTTAGAGTATGGCAGTGTAGTAGGCAATGAAACTTCAGCCAATGATTTGTGTGTTGCGTTTCACCTTAGAAGGGGACTGTATTTACTATGCATTGTTTCTGCACAATGCTGTGGAGAGTTAAAAGACCGGCATTTTTTGCTGCAGCCGACTGCTGGCCCTCATGTCACGAAGCACTTTGCCACGTCAGCCTACGGCTTTGTGCTGACGTCAGCAAACTGGAAATAGCATAGACCGAAATGGCTTGTGAAGAATCTCTTGGTGATTTTTGTATACAAATGTCAGTTGATGCAGTGCTTGTGTGGAATTATCTAATATTCGCAAAGTGGGATCTTCTTCAGTAGATATTTGTCTAGGAAGTAGTAGTAGCCAGAATGTTCAAATTTAGCTGGTTGGATTTGAAAGGAATAGTGAAAATTTGCTGAATTATTTCTCAACCTCAGGTCATCCAAGTTGTAGATGAGTTTGTTGCTTCATCAGAGCAGATGTAGAGAAATTTAGCATCACATCACTTGCTCACCAATAGATCCTCTGCAGTGAATGGGTGCCGTCAGAATAAGAGTTCATCCACACCGACTCCATTCCATTAATTAATGTTTTGTGAAGTGAAAACCTGCATGTTTGTAAGTAACAAATCTATGCAAATCTAACAGATGTAAATCATTAAGTCTTAACTTTATAAACTTCTGATTCCGGCCAAAAACACTCATTCTAGACTTCAGTTTATCTTTGGACACAAAGAGGATATTTTGAATATTCTGCCTATCCATTGCAAGTCCGTGCAACCAAAACTTTAATGCATCAATATATATAAAACAAATAATCCATATGAATTGAACATCCAGTTTTTTTGAAGCGCCTCGGATGCTTCATATGGTGAACCAGTTTTATTTTTGGAATTTCTGAGAATTTTAATTTTTGGGACAACTATCCTCTTGAAAATATTTTTTTCCCCATTTCTTTCTCAACAAAGGCTTCAGTTTAGTTTGTAGTCTTCTTTATGACTGTACAAAAAATTATACTAGTTTCTAAGCCAATTTTTAGTACGGTACTTTCCTAAAGGGAAATATCAGTTGCCAGGTTTATATTAGATGAGGAGATGTTGCTCAAGGGAACTGCATAGAATCTCATACCGTTCACTATGCAGTGTACTAACATCTCTAACTCAAAATCAATGGCTGGCAGATGTACAGTATACTGTTGCCAGAGGTGGTGCATATCCTTGGCTGCAAATATACTTTTCCATTCTCTTTGATAGCAAAAGTACAATTTTTAGTCTGTTAGAATATAAAAGTCAATTTAACATGTCACCTTTGTTTTCTTAGAAATTATATAACTATATAAACTATATAACGCTTTCTATGGAATTATTAGACAAAAGATTTACTTAAAGCGTTATATAGTGTCTTTGTGAGAGGCATAGCAAACGGTAGCATGCTTACAATGTTCGTTCAGGTTCAGCAACCTGCAGCTTGTATGGCTGCAAATGGAATATTGAAATCTCCAGTGTGATGGATAATTAAGTGTATGAATGGGATTCAGAGTAGCCTAGGGCAGAAGCAGAACATGTGCCGGCTATGATGTGTTTTTCCATAAGGGAGTGGCATCCATCTCGGATAGTGGAGACTATAGATAGATGGATAGACTAAGCCTATATGAAACCCTTGGGTGGCCGTGTAACACTGCCATTTGAATACTAAGATGAGAGGAGTAAACAAACGTGAGGAGCCATGAGGAAATGAAATATTGAAAGCATGTGTGACTGGTAAAATTGCTCCCTTGAAAATACTGTATGTGATTGTGTATGTTAAATATGTTATATAGCTTGAGCTATAAGACTTTAAATCACAGGTAGCTGAGGCTTCAATACAAGTTAAACTCAATCGATAATGCATTGGTGGCATAATGTTGATTACCACAAAAAAGCAAAAGTAGAGGTTACAGTGGAAGTGATATAAAGAATAAAATGAATACATGAAAAATGCATTGAAATGAAATATGAAAATGCAACCATCCACTGATCTGCTGATCTCTGGATATTTGAGTAATATTGCTTTTTTGTGCTATTATGGCTCATGGCATCGATCTATTAGTTGCAATGCAGAGGCATGCGATATTGTTTACTGGTGCAGAACTAGTTGCAAATTGGAACTCCTGTCATAAAATGTGTGTTGCTTGGGCATAGCGTTCTAATATTTCGTCCCAGAATTAAGAAACCTCACAGGATCTGGAAAAGTGAGGAACTTGGAAAAGTGTGCTGCAGATGGCATACGATTTAATGAGATGACAAGGCTTAGAGTTATATAATGATTGTTAATTCACAGTAGGAGAGTGTCTCTTTGTTTATTTATTTGGTTTTGGAAGTCTTTTTATATGTCTCAATGTGCGCTGTGCATATGAAAGGGCTGACAATATGTGGCATATTTTTCCTGCTTATGAATTCTGTAAACAACTGTAAATTCAAGCCTATCAAAGAGCAACATTTTCTGACTTAAATTGGTGTTGTGGTTTCATTTTAATGCAGATTTTATGCAGTAAGTGTTACAAAACATGTCAATATAAATATTACAATTATATGTGATTAATTTGAATAAATATTGTCATAATGCAACTAATTACTAAAATTAGATTTATAGTTTTTAATTAAATAAAAATGTGGAAGAAAAAAAAGAAATAAATTACATTTTGCATAAAGATATTTAATGTGGTTACCTGGCATAAAATATAATCTCATGATGCATTAAAAAATAAAAGTAATAGTCCTCTAAGTAATTAGAGGATATTTAATATTACAGTACCACAATTGATTATTATAACTATTATTTGTTATTTTTGCAATGTTTCCCCCATGTTTTGTTTATGGTGTTAGAGGAAAGCTAAAGGCAACAACAGTAGAGACCTGCAATGTATTCAGTGTGAATTCTAAATGGCCATAACTATCTTCACTCCCAACTAAAAATTGCCTTTTACTCTGCAGTTAATTCATATTCTTTGATGAAGCGAGATGATGGTCCTGGGTTTAGAGAATGGATCATATGATGACCATTGCCTTCCATTTGTAATGTTGTGATAGGGATTCTCATGGGATATTATCAGCTGGTTAAATGGAGACCATCTATCATGTAGCCAATGCAAGAGATATCCCATAATGGTCGAGATGATCTTTGTCTGAGCCTGCCAGCTGCATTTTACCACACTAAGCAAAGAAAAGGAAAAAAATCGCTCTGTTTTGTTCCATTTAATTGCTCCATTGTTTGAGTTTTATGTGTTTTAGCTGGCTGGCGCTTCAGATTATAAGACTTTGCGCTGTATTTAAACATAATTACCAGAGCATGATGGGAAATGTTGTGTTAAAATGAGGAAAATTGCAGTTTATAAAACATTTGGGTGAGGTAGTTGGTGAATCATCTCTTTAAAAAGATTTGTTACCTCCTGAAGCAGCATTTGTCGATAAGATTTGCTACTTTATTTGCCATCACTTCTTTATTTGTGTTCTTGATTGGGATGCACCTGGAATATGCATAGTCTCCTACTTTGATTTTGGAAGTGTCATACAACCACGGACAACTGTCAGTGAGCCGTGCCTTGCACCAGTGACCAACCCTAATTGACGATTGATCCTGCAGTTGATAAGCAGGGCCTCTAAGCTATTAGTCACTGAAGGCCTACAGCATGAGCCGGACCTGACAAAGAGGAGCTTTTATTGGATTCTGTCTAAGGGAGCCCACTGAGGAAACATGGTTCCTTACATGCCACACTGTTTGAATGTGATTTGGGTTTGGGAACATGGCCTTGTTGAGACCAAGTATAAGGGACACTTAGTAGTAGTCTGTGGATCTCTCAGGACAAAATGGGAATGAGAGGCAATATTTCACAGTTCATCTGTACCAGGAGAATGCTACATAATATATAGGAATTGTAGACAGGTGGCTCTCATAAATTATTCAAGAATGTGTCTGGTTCATATGTCATCTCAAAATTAGAAGAACAAAATATTCTATTATTTATGTAGTTTATTTTTTACATAAAATGTTTTATCAATGTATTTTAAAGAAAATTAAGCCCATTTTAAAGAGCAGGTCATATGGGTTTTTGAAAAATATCTCTTTAGCAGTTTATAACTAGCTATCCTTAAATGAAAACAATCTGCAAAGATGTTAATCAAAAAAGTGCATGATACATAAAGCTATTGTCTTTCAAAAGAGAGAGTCGATTCTGAATCGCCTTAACGAGTCGTCATATTTTCGAATCTTTTGCCTGTTACCGGTATACGTGACTGGGTAACACATTTGCATAATCCCCGCCTGCCCGCGAGACTTTATAATCATTGTGAAATTGCTGTTTATTTTGCTGTTATAGGGTTAATGCGGGAGAGACGATCAAGTTAGTTAGGCTGGTGCTCCTGTGATACAGATGTTCTGCGTTCTGATTAAAAGTTAAGACAGAGCATCTTTGGTCTGGCGTTCTTCACACATTACAGTAGACATATTTTGGTTTACAAACTGTATTATTTCATCAGTTAGTCACGTTAGCACTCGGCTAACGTATCCACCATTATTGTTTTAAGTGTTCACAGTTTAGCAG
>NW_015542345.1:2899107-2937549 GCF_001515605.1 Sinocyclocheilus anshuiensis
GCAAATATTTCATAGGCGTCGGCAATGCGTCGTCGATTCTTTGATAATTCACACTGCGTGATTGTCACTCGCATGAACGAGCACCGATTTGCCTCCGATTTCGGGCATTTGTCGGCTATTTCGCAAAACCTGCCGGCGAGTGAAAAATCGGGCTAAAATAGTGCAGTGTGAACTTGGCATAACTTGCTCAAGGACTCCTCTCTGTGCCAATCACAACAGGCTTGGCCAGCTGACCAATCAGAGCAGGGTAGGCTTATGGAAGGGAGGGTTTTTTTATGTTGTGGCATTATTTTTATGATCAAAATATATTCCCTATATTATCATTTATTGTAATAATAAGTCCATCCAAGATGTAAATGAGTTTGGAACAGATTTGAAGAAATTTATCATTACATCACTTGCTCACCAATGGATCCTCTGCAGTGAATGGGTGCCAACAGAATGAGAGTCCAAACAGCTGATAAAGACATCACAATAATCTACAAGTAATCCACACAACTTCAGTTGATCAGTTAGCATCTCGTAAAGTGAAAAGCTGCGTGTTTGTAAGAAACAAATCCATTGTCAAGGCGTTTTAACTTAAAACTGTTGCTTCTCACCATAATCCATACACTAAAAAATGCTGGGTTGTTTCAACCCAATTTTGGGTCAAATATGGACTAACCCAACTGTTGGGTTAAAATTGGGTTGAAACAACCCAGCATTTTTTAGAGTGTAATAACACTTCCTCCACTGGAAAAAAAAGTCCATCGCTTTTTGTCCTCTCACATCAAAATCCACCGACATATTTGTTTACAACTTATTTGGACTGTTTTCGCTTGTAAACAGTGATTGACCTGTGCATATTTCTCTCCTTATTCAGATGGCTTTTCACAGAAAGCAATATTATGGATAGCGGACTCGTATTTTAGCCAGAAGTAACGGTTTAAGTTAAAAACATCTTTATCATTAATTTGTTTATTAAAACACTGAGCTTTTCACTTCACAAGTTAATTGATGGATTGGAGTTGTGTCGATTACTCATGAGTTATTGTGATGTTTTTATCAGCTTTACGAACTCTCATTCTGGCAGCATTTACATTCACTGCAAATGATCCATTATGGATAAGTTCTCTGGATCTGTTCCAATGATGAAACAAACTCATTTGCATCTTGGATGGCTTGTGGGTGAGTAAATTTTCACCAGTTTTTCATTTTTGGGTGAACAATTCCTTACATTATAATTATAGTTACATTACCTGCAAACTCCATTTGCCACATTGCACATGCCAGAGACACACTACAACTGAAGTCCCAGAGCAATAATTTTTTTTAAATCTTAAATTGAAAAACACGCAGTTCACACCCTTGTCTAATTTTCAGGCGAAGTGTTGCATTACCTTTTCATAAAAAAAAAACAAAAAACAAAGATCGGTTTCAGCCTCTTGCCAGATTTAAACCGGATTTACACACTGTAAGATTTTGATAAATTGTAATGATTTAAACAGAACAGATGCAGTGTCAAAGGTTTTGTGGAAAAGAAAATGGAAAACTAATTGTGCAGGTCCCTGAAACGGTAAAAAGCAATGCAAATCTGCAGTCCACCTCCACCCCTTTGAACCTTAATGCGTTGAGTTTAGTCTTAATTATCTGATTTTGTATTACCTTTTCATAAAAAAAAACAAAAAACAAAGATCGGTTTCAGCCTCTTGCCAGATTTATTAAACCGGATTTACACACTGTAAGATTTTGATAAATTGTAATGATTTAAACAGAACAGATGCAGTGTCAAAGGTTTTGTGGAAAAGAAAATGGAAAACTAATTGTGCAGGTCCCTGAAACGGTAAAAAGCAATGCAAATCTGCAGTCCACCTCCACCCCTTTGAACCTTAATGCGTTGAGTTTAGTCTTAATTATCTGATTTTGTTTACATTGATCTGTTATTCCATATTCTAACCTGCATCCCTGCAGGAGCCCTGTGGCACCTTTTGCAGTGAGCTGGCCAAGACTCTGATGACAGTTGGTTTTAAATTTTCAGTAATCAGTAAACATTTGACAGTGACATAAATAAGAGGGAAGCAACCTCTCAGCTCCAGTCTAAAATGTATTGCATCACTGCAGGGTTGTACATCATTCAGAACACAATTGCAGTTTGAATTCAAATATAAGGAAATAGAATTAAAATGTATTGAAATTCATAGGTCTTGTGAATTTTAAAATCTTCCTATCTTCACTTCCTGGTGTCATGAGGTGTAAACAACATTCTGCTCATTCAGAAGTATTATTATATTTCTCAATGCAATCTGTCAAGTGGGTATCTATAACTATATTCCATGAGGAGGCAACTTTGGCTCCAGAACGTTGGTGTTTTGAAGCAATTACAGAACACTGCAACTTTTGACTTGAATGACAGTGTTCCTCTTGGCAGCACTCTTGTGAATTAGTCACTCACTGTTGCAAAGTGAACACTGGAAAAAGCATGGATATTAGAGATATGGTATTATAAAGAAGCATAACCAATTATTATGCAGCTAGGGAAACACAAAACATCAACCCCCCCTACTGGGGCTTAAAATTTGCTCTCCTCTGGCCCCTAGTACAGTCTAGTCCAACCTCATTTCATGTGAAGGCACTGGTAGTCATGGCACACCACAGAGATAACCAACAGCCTTCTGCTTTTAATAACCTTTCACTTGGGGGTTGTAGGGTTTGTTGAAACACCCACTGTGCTGGAAATGGACTGTCTTCATCTAACTCATGAATGATCCGTCTCTCCCTCGTCTGTGAGGTTTGTGAAGCAACAGCAAGAAATCCATCATTGATGATGGGCGAGACATTTAGTAAATACCAAAACAAAATATCTTTGTGTGGAGAAACAAGGGCTATTATACTTCATTTCATAAGATAGATGTGGTTCGTTATTCATCAACAGCCAGGGCAATGCAGTTGGTCTGTTTGTTAATAGATTTGTCTGTCTGTCTTTAGATGGATATTTCCGTCTGTCTGTCCATTGATTAATATTTGTTTCTATTCATTGATAAGTATGTCCGCCTGTCTGTCCATCGACACATCTCCCATCAAATGCATCTTTACTGCATCCATTCTCTGTCTGTTGTCTGCTTGTTTGCTGTCTGTCAGTTGTTCTCTGTGTGTCATGCATTCGGTATCTACATTGTTCACTGTACGTGACATAAGGGTGGAGGATATACTTAGACATGATTACCTGGTAGAAATTTGTCAACCGGTAGAGATTTTGGACTGTCATCTCTAGGGATGTAACGATTAACCGTGAGCCGGTTGAAAATCGATTCAAATATGTGCATCCCTAGTCATCTCTATTGTGGTTACACGCTCACGTGACGTTGCTCTGCTACATGGTCACGAAAACGTATCGTTTGTCAGAGAGGTGTGCGGATATGAAGACGGTGCTCATACAGCACGGGAGTATTGAACAGTTAGGTTTTTTGGTTATTTTTGCCACTATAGGTCTTGAATGGTTAAATACACACACTTGTATGTATCAAAATTCCTGTTTTTGCAAGTATCCTCGTAAACCGTAATTTAGGTCTTAAGTGAAAGCAAAAAGCTGAGAAAGAAAACACGTGTAACAGTATATTGGATCCGAGCAGCTCTTAAAGTGACAGCAGTCTAATATTCCTGTGAGAGAAAATCTCTCACTACTCTTGACTAAATCACTTTTGTAACTATATAATTTACAGTGAAGAATATGCAGTTTTTATTCATTTGATTACTTTATACAGTGCGGTGTTAATTTCGTTGCCGAATAATTTTCGTCAACAATTTTTTTGACTGACGACAACGAGACGATAACGAACTAATACTCTTTTTGAATGACAAAAGCTATGATGTAAATCTGTTGACATTTTTGTCAACGAATAAAAACAACACAGAAAGCGCGTCTCACAGTGCACGAGTACTCTTTCGCGTCGCATGAACGGAGAATTACACACAAAATGATGTCGAACTGTCCGTTTTGACGATTATTCACACAGTTGATTACGTCTTAAGTGAACGTAAACAGTAGGGAGAACATGTATCAGTACATTGCATCCATTGCAGCTGTGCATTTGGTTTTAAAGAGATAGCAGCCTAATTTAGTTGCTATTGTCCGAGTCACTGATGTTAATCAAGCAACAAAAGAAAGACAGAAAATCACGCACTGCTCTTGACTGAAAAACTTTAGTAGCCCTAAAGATTAATCTAAATTTATTTATAGAAATAAATATGTCTGCTTGAAAGTAGGGATGCTCCGATCCACCTTTTTCGCCTCCAATACCGATTCCGATACCTAGGGTTCGGTATTGGCCGATACCGATCCGATACCAGTGAAGTTTTTTCCCCTCATTTAAATAAATGTAGAATTTATATATCTCTGTGTGTGGAAATGATAATCATTATTTCACAATCTACTAGATACAGAGTTCATTATAAAGAAAAATAAAATAAACAATAAATCTGAAAAAATATAGGCCTATGTATATTTATAATCTATGACAAAAATGTATCATAAACTAGGTTAGTGGTTTTATTTAATTTTAACATAAAGGCATGTAGTGTGTCACTGCAGTTAAATCGGTGTCTATCATGATAAAACCTTAATATCAAACCTATATAATGAGTTTGGAAATTTTAGAGAAATGCTTAATAAATGCACTGTAACTAAACCCATTAGATTTTAGCTGACTAAATTTACTGTAGATTTAGTCGACTAAAATCTTATGATATTTAGTCGACTAAAACTAAAAACAATTCAGATGACTAAAATATGACTAAAACTAAATGGCATTTTAGTCAAAAGACTATGACTAAAACAAAATCAAAACTTGCTGTCAAAATTAACACTGATACAGTGTAGCATTTCTTATTTATTTTTTCCTATAGCTTGTAGTTAATTTCTTGTTCTTATTTAATCGCTGACTGTTTACTGTTGTTTTCAGTATTCTGGAGTATTCTTTTTT
Source organism: Sinocyclocheilus anshuiensis (assembly GCF_001515605.1). Taxonomy (NCBI): domain Eukaryota; kingdom Metazoa; phylum Chordata; class Actinopteri; order Cypriniformes; family Cyprinidae; genus Sinocyclocheilus; species Sinocyclocheilus anshuiensis. Next base: position 2,904,066 of record NW_015542345.1, read on the forward strand.
TTTTTTTTTTAGCCTAGTATTAGTTTTTTTTTGTAATATTGACACTGGTGACAAGAATTATGAAATTTCAATGGTATCAAAAATTTTGATGTCATGAAGACCTTATTTAAATCAAAAATAACTATATTGTGATATATATTGTGACCGTCTATGTAAATTCCTGTATGTTCACCTTCCATCTGTCTAGCAACTTTTTCTCGTTCCCTGTATGTTGTTTGTATGAATTTGTTCGTCATGTGTACGTCCTTTGTTCACAGTCTGTCTGTTGAATAGATATGTGTCTGTCACTCTATAGATGGATCCACCAAGATATTCCCTCCATCCACCAAGATATGTCTGCTGCATATCCATTGGCATTATATGTAATCATTCATTTATGTACGCAAGTATTATAATTTTTTTGCCATAGTTTGTTCACCATCCAAATAGGGTTGGGTACCGAAACCCGCGGTATGTACTAGAACCGAATCAGAGCGCAGATCTCGGTGCCTCATTTCGGTGCCACTTAAATGCCTAAGCGATCGATTGAAATATTTGTCCTGGTTCTCCGAAATGGATGTAAGAAGCATGGGCGTCGCTAGGCCATTTTTGGCAGGGCTATAGCGATTAGCTCCATAAACTGTACACAAATTCGTGATCGCCTCAGAGTCAGTCCACTTTAAATTTCATATGAGAACGGTGGCAGACTTCATCTCCTCTCCGTCTTTCAGCGCGCTCTTCAATCCACAGACCACAGCAGCGCAGCGCGAGCGGACTCAAAAAGAAACAGAGGACACAACACACAAGGTGTGTGTTTATCGATAGATTGTTATAATATCTGTATCTGTGCAGTTCTTTGTCATAAATACAGTTTACAAAAGGTCACGAGGGAGCAATCGGTTTCCCATCTACTGTAAAGTTTTCACTGACACCTCATCACACCACAGCTGTTTCCTCCAGCGAAAATCTAACTCTTAACACATATGAACACATACCTTATAAAACGATCATGCTGCTCTTTTCATTTGAAAATGTAATATTTAATATAAAACATATTACAGTGCATGTGGCATACCATACAGTCATTCACAGGACTGATTAAAGACAGTGACAGACAGCACTCAGTCAATTCACTAATTTTAACTAAATATCAGAGTGACAGAGATACAGTAGAAACATTATGTGTGGTTTTGTATTAAATATTGTTTTGTATTAAATAATGACCCAGATCGTGAAATACATTTATTAGCCTTAGAGTAAGGGAAGCACAACTCGGGAAATGAGAGCATCCGAGGAGCATATGAATGCTATGTATATTTATTTTTAATATTTTTAATGTTCTTTAATGTTATCCATTGTTTTGTTTTTTTTAAAGTATCGGTTCAGGCACCGTTTAGGCACCGGTACCATTTTAAAAGTATCGATTTGGCACCAGTATCGTAAAAAACCCAATCGATACCCAACCCTACATCCAAACTTTGTTCATTGTTTGTTCACTGCCCATCTGTCCACTGTTCTTCAGCCATTCCTGCTGCAACTGTTCCCCATCCATGTTGTTTATTCCCAATATGTTTGTTGTATGCATGTTTTTCAAGTCATTTGTTCACTGTAGGTATGTTTTTGTTTGTTGATATCCGTCTGTCACTCTGTCGCTGTGTATGATCTTTTAGTCATTTGTATGTTGACTGTAGGTCATCCATACGTCATCCATTTGCTGTTCATTGACTCTTCATCTATACGCTGTTTGTTCACTGTCCGTATGTCATTTGTTCGCTGTTCGCCAGTGTTTCATTCACTGTTTGACCATTTTATGTCCATCCCTCATTCTGTCCATTCCTCCCTAGATTGAAATTTTTATCTTGTCCAACTGTTTGTCAGTGCGTCTATCGTTTCATTTATACATCAAAATTGTGAATGTTTCTGTCTGTCCGTCTTTCATCCGTTGCTTCTTCCGTCTACCCGTCGTTGCTCTGTTTGTCAATGCAAATGTCCAGCAGCCTATATGAAAGTTAACTCTGTTCTTTCTTAGCAAATATATTAAGATTAAAGGAATACAAACTTAATTTGGTTGAATTTGTTTGTTAAAAATATGAAATGTGCTTCCTATAGAGTCTAATTTGATTAATTCCCCCACCACCAAAGCACTGCGCTCACTGAGATCTTATGAATCTCAATGGCGAGAATGGTAAAAGTTGGTCTGCTCTCTGATTCTTTGATAAATGGGCACTTGCTTTCAGCAGAGCTAAGTAGCAGGCCAAACTCCCACAGCACAGCACTAAGTTTTCAATGACAGTTTGATTTGAGTGCAACTTCTCTCCTGTGAGCAGCCCATCAAAATCTGCTGGAACACTGTCTGTTGTGTGCTCCTAATCTCTGCATTCAATTTGGCCCCATTACTCCTCAAAGTGGCTGACAGGAGAGGGCAGGGTGCATAAGGGGAGAGATTTAATCCAGCACCAGGGAACATTCTCTAAATCATAGCCTGAGGGTGTGTAGATTAGTGCCCCAATGTACAGCACACTCCTGCTCTCTCTCAGGTGCTGAAGGAGGTGAGTGACTGTCACATCCACCATCGCTAACCCTCTAGTTCACTGTATCTCCCTAATGCGGTAGTTCCCTGAAGCAATGCACCAGGAAGGCCATGTGTTGCAGTGATTTTCCTTCTCTTTGTGCTGATGTTAAATAAATATAATTAAAGTAGTGATACACCAAAATGTTGGCAAATTAAAACATTATTTTTTTTGGCCAAATCCATTTTGGAGGAAATCATTGACCAAAATGGTGACTTTTAATTATCTCTTTTCCAATGGCTGTGGTTGGGTTAAGAGTATTGATTTATTGATTTTAATCTATCTTAGTTGTGAATGTGATGAACTGAGATGTTTAAGTCTATATTCAGTTGATGCACAGGAAAACTTCACTAAACATTATTTTTAGCATGCCTACTATCCAATAATCACAATAAACTTTGTGCATTGTTACTCTTTCAAATTCTGTCAATTTTATAAAGAAATCCAAACAAGAATTGGTGTTTTGACACTCATTAAAGGGTTAGTTCACCCAAAAATGAAAATTCTGTCATTAATTACTCACTATCATGTCGTTCCAAACCTGTAAGACCTTCGTTCATCTTCGGAACACAAATTAAGATATTTTTTATGAAATCTGAGAGTTCTCTGACCCTCCATAGACGGCAAGGATATTACCACGATCAAGGCACAGAAACGTAGTGAGGACATCAATAAAATAGTCCATGTGACATCAGGGGTTCAACCTTAAGTTTACAAAGCAGTGAGAATAGTTTTTGTGCACAAAGAAAACAATAATTACATAATTTATTCAACAATTCTTCTCCCTGAGTTATCGACTTCCGCCATTTTAGAGAGTAGCCCAGAACATAATCAACGTAGTCAGCGTTGTTTACGTTCAGTAAAAAGTATGCGCATGCTGAACATAAACAACGCTGATTACATTGATTATGTATTACTATTTTGTAGTAGTTTTTTTTTACAACATTTTGGTAGCTTTTAAATAAGCAGCTAATCATGTGATCAGTGAACACACAACACTGCCACGAGGTGTTGTGCCAGTTCTCACAGTAGAAGAGTTTATATTGTTAGTCAAAAAAATTATTTTGTGTTGAATATGACATTTCAAAGATTTATTATAAATGAGTACCATATTAGTTATCGAATTATATTACATAATTTTTTTTCATTCTTTGGTGTTGGTTGATTGCATGTCTAATTTAACACTTTCGAATGTAATCTTTAGCAAACTGTACATTTATACTGTTTTTATGACTAAAATTACTTGTAGGATTTAAACTAATTTTTTTAAATAATTAAATTAAGCAAAATAGTGTACTTAATATTGGCCATTATCTGCCTAAACACATTTAATTATTATTATATAAATTGATGAAAATAAATGACCTATCAGCTTTTTGAATCGGCCAGAATTTTCTATTCTTGAATTTAGCTTGTTGATACTTTACAAACACAAAATAATCAAACCAGTTGCGATATCTATAGGTAAATCAAATGGTTTGGAGAATTTGCAGAGATTTTGAGACCTTTCTGCATAAGAAGCAAACAGCATGTTAAAGGAAATACTTAAGATTGAGACATTTTGTTCATTTTGCTTCTCAAATGTCCTACTGTGGTCAAGAAACAATATAGTGCCTGTACAGAAATGGTTTCCAAGTGGTAGACTGTTTCTCATTCATTTTCATCAGAACTCACAACTCACAGCCTCTGACTCAACCCTTGCCACTTATAAATCAATTCTGTGTTATTACAGTAGAAGTAGCAGAGACTGATTCTTAATTTATGAAGCATTTGTAACCTCAGCTAAAGCTGAGGAGGCCTTATGATTTGTTTATATGCTCTGGTGATATTAGCTCAAATGCGATGTTGGGTTAGATTTTTTTTTTTTTTTAACTGAACATGTACTATAAATCCTTTGGTTTATCCAAAGACTTATAAACCATCATAATACATTTTAATCAGCTGTTTAATTTGAGAAGAAGTAGTTTGATTGATTGATTAAAATGTACGGCCATGGTTTGTGATAACAATGAATATAATAGTCAAATATAACTTAACTATTTTACCTTGAGCATCCCATTAAGAATATGCAGTACCTTTAAGTTTATTACAGTTTGAGCTCATAATAAGTTTTTAACTTCTCTCTAGTACTTCCAGTTTTGAATTGTTGTCCCAGTGCTTTGACTGGAAGCTTTGCCAATCATGTAAACAATAGCTGTTTGGATCCTCTTTTTGGCCTCTTTCATTTCAAAATTCCTGTCGTCTCCTGAAACGAAACCAACTTGCATGTTGACTTTTCATGCAAGCATCTGCCGCACACTGTCTGTTTATTCCCAATCCAAAGGGATGCTATCTGCAGCTATTTTTGTATTTTTTTTTTTACAGCTTTTTCTTACAGGCCTTTGCTCAAGATGCTTTGGAAAGTGAGAATTTGCCACCTTCCTGCATCAGAAGCAAACAGAGCAATTTGACGTTAATGGTAAGGGAAGTACTTAGTTCATTCACCGACTGTCAAAGCACAACTAGTCGCTGCTCATCTCCCCCTCCCGCCTGCTAGCATTTAAGCAGGTTCCCAATTAACATCTCTGCTACATGGAACGTCGCAGCACAAGCCTTCATCTGTAATGGGTTCCCTTTTTTTTTTTCTTATTGCGCCTCTAATGAAAATGGGAACCACACTGTTAATGTGCTCCTGTTATATTTGCATTTAATAACGATTGCCTAAGGCTTAGCAAGGTTTAGAAGCTGAGCTTTGAGAGCCACAGAGTCTCGAAAGTTGGTAATTTCATTGTTGATGTATGAGTTTTGCATTCGGCTCAGGCACTTCCGCTAAAATCGAGCTTCTAACTTGAAAATCCACAATAACCTCCTACATCACTAATCCGAGCTTTAGCCGTGGTCTTTCCACAACGGTGATGAGTAATGTTGGGAGTCTGTTTACATAATGCTCAATATATGTTAAATCTTAAGAGCAGCTTTGGCACTTACTTCAGGGCTGTACACACTTACTGTGGCTGCATTTCCTCTCTCTTTGGCCCTGTTTGATTCTGGTATTGACATCCGTGAGTGATCCGATCACAAGTGGTCATCTGAGACACTGCTGTTTATGGCTGGCATTAAATAAGTTTTAAATGCATCTCCTGTGACCACTTGTTGTGACAGGGTCTCTGAAGAAGATATTTTGAAAAATGAGAAAAAAAATATTGATAAAGATTTTTTTGTGATTATATAATTGTATTGTTAAAGTCAGTAGTGGGGGTGCACAATTTGGGGAAAAATAAAACTGCGGTATTTCTGATTTATTTATTGTGTGAATTAATGTGCTTGTTCTGGCCAAAATCTTTTGATTATATACCAATATGACTGTACCATATTGATATTGAATATGACAATAATAATAATACTAATAATAATATAAAATAAATGAGTAATAATAATAGTCCTGTAAAAAATATTATTATTACTAAATTAAAATATTAAAATAAGAAGTAATATAAGATAAGATAATATAAGTAATATAATTATTAATAAGATTGTAATAATACAAATAATATTTTAATATCTCACTGTAAATTTAAAAAATGCAGTTAGGAAAAAGTATGGAAATAATAATAATAAGAATGTAAAATATTGTTTTTATTGTTATTAGTAGTAGTAATAGTACTGCTACTAAATTACAAAATTAAAATGAAAAATCAACTATTTAGGAAAAATTATAATTAAATTATAATTTTATTTTACAATTCAGTTGGAAGATTACAATACTAGAATTTATGGCTTTGTGTTCTTAATTTCTTATTTTTTTAATGAAGGAATCTTTGAGTCTCAGGGATATGTTTCAAATCTCAGACTGCTATACATTCAGAGGTTGAAAGTTTCTGCAGTTCTCTTTATTTTGCATTCAGTTGAAGCAAAGCATATTTTTATCCTGACATAAAGATTTTTTTTTAACATCCTCCTTAATTGCACCGCCCCACTGCTGTACATCTCTCTGAGGCCCTTCTGTCATTTCAACCACCTGCAGGGCAACAGAGAACGAGGGCAGAGCCGCAGGTGAGAACTGCTGTATGCCAAAAGTCAAAGGTCATGTAGATGAAGAGAAGCTCCCCAGAGGCATTTTAATTAGGCTGTGATATGAAATCATCTCACCCTGTGCCAACATCTGAGGCGATTAAACATAACTGCTTTTATTCAGCCTGGGCTTTTCAATAATTAGACAGAGATTAATGAGGATAATTTGGATTTATGTAACAGGGGACTGAGCCAATCATTAGATGGATAATTTTGATCATTTTCTGTAATAATATTTGAAAGGTGTGATTTGTCTCTTTGGATTACAGCACAGAGATCTTCTCCCATAGACTGTGATCACAGGTTTTGGAACAACCTCAATTATCCGAATCAGTTTAAGAGCACGATCAGTGCCCAGAGTGTTACTGGCACTGTTGTCCTCATGTAAGGTCCTAGAGCCCAGGAAAAGAAAATTTGAGCATATTCCTAGAGCGATGTTGTCCAGGAATTAATATCAGCTTAAACGGGCAGATTTGCCCAATAGAGTAACTATAGATGAGCTCTCTTTATATGTATGTATGAGCCTGAGCAGAGGAGGAAAGTTCTGCAAGCTTTTGGTTTGTTCTGGATCGTGTATGCGTTTAATTATAAAAATTATTATAGTTTGATATGTTTCATATGTTTGTTTATATATAATATGTACTGTATAATATGTAACACTGTTAAATGTATTTTTTTTTTCTTTAATCAAGTCTCAATGTGAAACAACTTGAATTTTGCAAAAACAACAACAAACAAAGAAACATAAAGGTCTAATTTAAAGACTAATGTAATTCAGTTAATAGCATGAAATGCATTTTTCAGGAGGGCTTCAGATTTTTATCCACAAACTTAGCTTTGTTGTGAAGGATAAAAGGATGTCCACTTGAAAGTATTGTGGTTGAGAAGCTCGCACATCCTGTTTGTGAGCTAGATGTTGCTGATCAGAGCATAGTCAAAATGTCATTTATGTTGTCCTACTTTATTATTTCTGGAGTTATGTGGATAAATTTGCCTATATTGCTTTTGTGAAGAATATTTGGCCCACTAAAAAAGAAAAAGAGTAAAAAATAAACAGCTAAAGCCTTAAGGTAATGAGTGACATTTTGCTTCATCCCTTTCTCAATATTAGAATGTGAGGTTTGTTTTTTTGTGTTTTTCAATGTGTGTCTGCTCTTTAATCCCATGTCATCTGTTGAGCGCGTCAGACTGGCTACTTTTACCAGGCCTGCCTGAACTGTACTGAACCCTTAAGTCGTATCTGCTCGATTTAGGAACTCGTTTCTGCAGGCATGTGATTATGTCAGGGCCGCTGGGGTTGTAGCGGTTACATAATTTTCACCATAGCAGTATGGCTCAAGCTCTAAAGTCCCTTTGGTTTTTCTGTATTTACCGGTGTTTGAAAGAGAATGCAAAAATTTATATATTTGTAATTTACTCACCGTCATGTCACACCAATTCTGTATGATATAAAAAAAAGTCCATATGACCATTTATTTTCATCATTCACCATTAGTAGTAGTTGTTTTTTTATGTTTTTGAAATAAGTCTTTTGCTCACCAAGGCTGCATTTATTCGATCAAAAATACAGTAAAAACAACAATAATGTGAAATATTATTACAATAAAAAGTTTAGTATTTAACTTACTTTAAAATGCAACTTATTCCTTTGAAGACAAGGCTGAATTTTCAAAGTATCTGCTTCTGACATATGTTCCAGTGTATTTTTGCTGTTGTTGACATGATTCTCTGAAATCTAGTTGTGAAATACAGAACTGGATGATGGAATTGGAAGGGTGCGAGGGGTTGGAAGTAATTTTGTCTGCTCTCGTTTTGGGTAGGTCATATGCTGTTGGGTTACAAAAGCTTTGCTGTTTTTTCCTCCTTGAGCAGCGGTTGACCAGAAATTGATGGATGGGAATTGTAGAAGTGACCTCCTCGATAGGTTTTGCAAACAGATCGGGTTCTAATTAATCTGAGTGCTGCTGGGAAGTGCGTTAAGGCTTTTAGCGTGGCTCCATAGGCTGTTTAACCTGTTTGCCTTGCCGTGAGATAGACTTGGTAATATGGTTTTATCCTGTAGGGCTCCTGCTGATATTACCCACAGCACTTCTGTCCCCAATGTCAAGCTTTCTTGAACGGTTAAATAAAACAGCGATTTCTCTCTCTCTCTCTCTCTCTCTCTCTCTCTCTCTCCCTCTCTTGCGCTCTCATCTCGTGTGCATGTGAGTAAGCAACCTCCTGCCAGTGATTGATAATGCCTCTCATTATTTGTGCCATTTCATCTTTGGCTTCCTGGGGAAAGCCTCATGCAGAGACTGTCTGTATGCTTGGAGCACCTGCTAATGACTCTGAAAACAGCCCGCTCTCCACACACATACACATGCAGCACAAATTCAAAGCAGAGGCAGGAAGTTCAGCACTGGCAACACGCTTTTACCAGCTGGTGCAAATGATCGTTCTTTTCAAATCGGTTGAGACCGCTTTTTAACCCAACAAGAGTCAAGGGCTGTTCGGAATTACATGCTCATGTACTTGCATACCAACTACTCGTTCAACTTTTCTTCATTTCTGTGTGTGAAATAGAAGAAGTTAGTGTGCAACTTTGTCAGTATGCAATTTCAAACTAGTGGTGGGCGATATGGCAAAAATATCATATCACGATTTTTTCAGGAAAATCATGGTTCTTTGTCTTGTTGGTTTTATTATTTTGCAAGTTGGTCATTCTGTCAACTCAACCAGAGTTCCCCAGCTCAAATTTTTAATTTTGCTAATATTTTTTCTGAAGAAAGATAAACGTGCATAGTGATGATAGCCAAAATATTAAATGTCATGGATGAATATTTACTGAGTAATCCACTATTTTGTAGAGGGGGGTCAAAATGGCAATTTTCACCTGAGATTCAGAGCCAAATTACAAAGGGGTAAAAATTACTTCAGAAAGATGGCAGCATCACAATGTTATTTTTACACAGAGATTAGTAGGTATGTTAGTAAAATATGTTGACTTTAGCAATCTTTGTTGCATTATGTGCCAATGATGACCATTCAGAAATGGGAAAAGAGCACATTTCAAGTTTTTTCTCCAAAGTTTGCATGCCTGTAACTCAAAAAGTATTAAAGATATCTTAATGCCCTTTTAGATACTGGGTCTTAGCAAACTTGCCTTTTGACATCTTAATTTTTAATATGGAGCCTAATTGACAACCTGATATCTCTGGGACTGAACAATGTAGAGCCTTCAAAATAAAGATTCCAAAAGAAATGTTTATTAAGAACTAGAATCTAAAATCATATTGCAATATATTTAATACTTCTTGAGTTATAGGCACGCAAACTTTGGATAAAGAATACTTATGGCACTCCGGTATGTTCAATGCAGTTTTTTTGGACAAAAGGAAACAACATACATTTCTAGTTTCTACATTATTTGTTCTTCAGACATTCCTCTTTAAAAGAAAAGAAGTATCATATTTTTGCAAAATGACCCACATTTGGTTTTTGACTAGGGCTGCACGATAAATCGCATGCGATATTTCATGCGCATCTTGTCAGTAAAGACGGTTCTGTAATCAGCGGTAAATCTCCATCACCTGCGGGACAAGATCCGCATTAAATATCGCATGCGATTTATCGTGCAGCCCTATTTTTGACCTGAAAATGTGTACAATTTAACAATTTACTCCTGGAGCCATATTGAGATTCCATTATCGCTGGAACCGAACCATATATGGCCTTAAAAATTAAGATGCCAAAAGGGAATTTGTTAAGACCCAATATCTAAAAGGGCATTAAGATATCTTTTAATACTTTCTGAGTTACAGGCATACAGACTTTGGAGACAAAACATGAAAAGTGCTCTTTCCCCATTTTTGAATGGTCACCATTGGCACATAATGCAACAAAGATTGCTAAAGTCAACATATTTTACTAACAGACCTAGTTATTTTTTAGGTAAAAATAACATTGTGATGCTGCCATCTTTCTGAAGTAATTTTTAACCCCCTTTAATTTGGCTCTGAATCTCAGGTGAAAATTGCCATTTTAACCCCCCTCTACAAAATAGTGGATTACTTAGTGAGTATTCATCCATGACATGTAATATTTGGGCTATCATCACTATACATGTTTATCTTTCTTCAGAAAAAAAAATTAGCAAAATCAAAAATTTGAGCTGGGGAAATTTCTGAAATTTGGTTGATTTGATATGGAATGATCCAAGTTGTCTGAGCAGTACAGCCAATTATCCTATTTTAAAAATAAAGCCTTAAAAGGCAACAGAATGTAAAATAAAAAAGAATGGTAGACATTTAGGCCAAAGTGGGTGAAGATAAAATCTTTGTCATTATTTTTTCTTTGTTATTATAAAAAAGAACAAAGATACACATTACAAATACACATAATATAGGCTGTGCTTTATTTTTCAGGTACTGTGGGTGTGTTTCAGAGCGAATTGAAAGAAAAAAAATATAAAAATAAAACACTATAGACTTCACTGTATGAATTATACACTGATTGTTATTAAAGCAACTGTATTAAAGTTAATCAGTCAAGAGTAGTGAGTGTTTTGGTTGTTTTATTAACATTAAAGGGATAGTTCACCCAAAAATGAAAATTCTTTCATCATTTACTCACTGTTTTAAACCTGAATGAGTTTCTTTCTTCTGTTGAACACAAAAGTTATTTTGAAGAATGTGGGTAACCAAACAGTTGCTGTTCCTCAGTGACTTCCATAGTATCTTTTTCCTACTATCAAAGTCAATGGGGACCAGCAACTGTTTGGTTATCCGCATTCTTCAATATATATTCTATTGTGTTCAGCACAAGAAAGAAATTAATACAGGGTTGGGGCAACGTGAGAGTGAGTAAATAATGACAGAATTACAATTTTTGGGTGAACTATCCTTTTAATGATAAGCGGTAGCATGTTTAGTAATCTGCTGTCACTTTAAGACCTGTACGCATCTGTTTTTCTCTGTTTATATGTAAACCTTGTGTGTTTTTGACAGTATTAGCACAATCAGACACGAAAGATAATTTAGTCCAGTAATCAGGCTCTGTTTGACAGGCTTTTTAGTGTGCCCGCGCTTCAGGTGTACATGCTCAGAAAAAGCGCATGTATTTCCAACATTGTAACTGGACAGTACTCACATACAATGAGATGAGGTCATGTGACAGCAATCTTGCATATTCTTTTTGAAACATATGGAATAATGTGAGCCTTACACGTTAAATGGGGAACACATTTTTTATATATATTTTTATATATTATGTATTTTTAGACTTTTATATTTTTATTGAGGTAACTAAAATGAGGGAAAATATGAATAAAACATGGCCATGAATTAATAAATGGTGGAAACCAGGGTTGGAAATTAATGGGGGCCAATTAAAGTGAACAAAAATGCACCCAAATTCACGATAAGTGGGCAAAAAATGGCACTGCACAAAATAAACAATTCTGTTACTTCTGTCATGATTAAAGTGACTTTGATGTTGATATTGATTCAATTTTGTTGGCAACAACCTATTCTGATAATATTTTTAAAATATTTGTAATACATTTAAGAAAATATTTCTACAAATTGCCCTTACAAAGGGAATAAAATGCCCCTGGAAATCAATCCCAAGCGCAAATATTTCCCTCAGTGGAAAAATAACATTTCTGACACTGGTGGGAACAAAATCTTAATTTGTGGCCAAGATATATATTTGTTTTTGTTTTTCTTTAAATGCATGTCATGTATAGGGCTCTGTAAAAATGCCTCCTACTATTTTACCTACAACTTTTAAAGAATAGTCAACAGTGTATAGCATTCAGTGTAGCATTCAGTAACCAAATACAGTAGTAAGCGTGTTTTATTTCCTTAACATACCAGAATGCCTCACCTGTTTTAAGGCCTACAGGAAGTGAGGTCAGGGCTGCTGGATGCCTTTGGGAAGTGTATAAATGACGGGAACAAAGACAAGCTAGAGATAAGGTGGCAGGAAATGGTGGGATTTAAATGTGCACTGCACCCCCCATTGCCTTTTCCCCTTCCCTGCCTAATTTTTTCTTTGCAGAGGGACAGCAGCATTAGGCCGACGTGTGAAAAGTCTTCCCTAACAAAGGGATTTGACGAATAAATGCAATATTACAGTATTGATTCATTCGGGCTGGATGTAATCTCAAAGAACGCCGGAACAATAAGCTTAAATCGTGTGAGCATTAGCTGTTATGAAACTGCAAGCGAGCCGGTGCTGATCATGTTTTTCTCTCTGACTGCAAAAATGACTCCTGCGTTTGAATCATAAAAGCAAAATCCAGCAGCACAGAGAAGCATAAAATCTGCTAAGAGCCATGTATGATGACTGTTTTGTAATATTCTTTCATATTCTCTCTAATTTGCCTTATAAAATCCTTTTCAGCTCAGCGGTGGGCCAGCCTGGTTAAAAACACAGTGTGTATTAGACAGTCTTCTCAGATTAAAGGAATATTTTCACCCAAAAATGAAACTTCTGTCTGTATTTATTCACCCTCATGCCATTTCAAACAAAAGGAGAATTTTGAAGGGGCTTGAAGCGACATGAGGGTGAGTAAATAACATCATTTTCATTTTTAGAAATGTTCGAAATCCACTTAGCGGTACATTGTTCATCTTTATGGTGCATTACTTTACTCGTGTCGGGCTGTGATATCATTCGGAGCACAACAATAATTCCGCAAAAACAGCTGAAGAGGTATGTGAGCACTGTGCAGTCAGATAGACGAGCCAGCAGTGGTCTTATCAGCCTGGCCATCCATCCTGTCCGGTGCTTTTGGGTTGTCATTGCTGTTTGAATACAAACTCATCTTCTGATATCACAGAGATATAGCAGAACATTTCCGCAGAGACATACTGCGGGTCAGCACTTTATTTTTGTGTTGTAACTTTATAAATCTTATTGGGCTATGTGTTAAACCCACTAAGTGATGGAAATAACTGCCAAGTAAATCTCTCTGGCCTTCAAACAGCCGCATTTGATGTCAGAGACTGCTTTATGGAGCAGTAATGAGCGATGTGAACATGCAGAAGCTGTTTTTAGAGGCTAAAATCAGCACTGCTTCAAGGGATAGTTCACCACAAATGAAAACGGTCATCATTTACACAGCTTTATGCTATTTCTTTCTATACACAAAACACAAAAGGAAGAAAATTTGACATGTGACATCACAAAGAACAGGCATTGTGCATGAAATATAAAATCCAGGCCTGGATTTCTCTCCTCCAACACTGTCGTCACTCCTCCTTTTATACTTCCGGAGCTCCTCCGTGGGACTCGAGACCGGTGAGTGGCGCAGGTGTCGTGCATTAGCATTTACTCCACCGGCCTCGCTCCGTTCCCACGGCTCTCGGCCCCGCCCCTCTCGTCACAGTAATAAATAGTAATTAAAATTAAATACGATTATCGCAGTAATTTAGCTTGCCCAGTAACAAGCCGACAAGATGCAATGTAGCATGACAAAACCCTTCAAAGCATTGTATTGCGGCCAAAGCTTTACAGCCAAGCGAGCTGAAGCGATAATTTCATTCTGTCCTCTATAAAGCACTGTATGGCCAAAAGTATGTGGACACACTCTTCAAAATAACAGGTTTTGCTATTCCTGTCATTTCTGTGAGGGTGAATAGATATGGAAGAACTTGACTGGCCTGCACAAAGCCCAGACCTAAACATCACTGAACACCTTTTGAAATGAATTGGATCGCAGATGTCAAGCCAGACCCTGTCCCCCACCATCATTGCCTGACCTCACTGATGCTCTTCAGTCTGAATGAGAGCTAATCCCTTCTTATGTATTCCAACATCTAGCTGAAGGCCTTCCCAGAAGAACTAAAGCTTTTATAGCAGCAATCGGAAGGAGTAATGCTTTTTTTGCCATGCTTTTAAAATTAAATGTTCAAAGACACAAGAGTGTCAGTGAGGTCAGGCACTGATGTTTGGTGTTGGAATCTGCCTTGCTGTTCCAGTTTATCCCAAAAGTATTCAGTAGACTAGAGGTTCAGGTCTGGGTTTTGTGCTTTTTGTGTTTTTTTGTCTGGGCTTGCTGGATTTTTTATTTTTTTAAAGGAGTAGCTTGACTGTAGTTTACCTAGTTTAAATTATGAGTAGCTTAGAAAGCTATAGTTTCAAAGTGGCTTCCCCATCAGTGCACATTATGGTGATCTGTTATTATTTAACAAAATTAAATATTTTCTATTAAAAGTTTTGCTTTAAAGCGACTTTGTACAATTGCCCTGTACATTTTTTTTAGAGCTGTCTTTCTTCAGTTTTGATATTTTAAATAGAGCACTGCATAGTCCTCACCATTTTTCTTTCATGTGTACAAAGCTGCAGAGAAAACTGTGATGAATAATTTTTGTGAGAAGCTCTGGCATATCTATTATAAACAGAAAACCCGAAAGACCCTGGAGCATGACTTCATTCACCTGGGAAAAAGACCAAGGCAGCACTCTTATGCAGAGCTGCTGTTTTACAAAATCCCATTTCTTGCTGTATTAGTCAGTCCTTTTCTGTAACTTTATAGGCTTACAGAAAATGGCCTTAATATTCCCATTTTCATGATGATGAAGTGATTAGTCCTCCCGAGAAAAAAGGGGCATTTCAAGACTAATTCCTCCTATTTAGGCCTGATTAAATTAACTATTTGCGCTGAAGGTTCTAACTAGCTGCCATCAGGCTGATCGTGCTGTAAAATACGAATGATTCGATGTATGATTCTGGTTTGTTAATGAATGTAGTGCATTCCTCATCTTCTCATTGATATAATGTACTAATGCAGTAAAATGTGGTCTTCAGCCTAAGCATGTTAAGGACCCCAATCATCACTCCTAGAAAGTGAATCCTTTTAAAGGAAGTGCAGACTCAGCGAGCGTGACTAAATGCCTTTAAAAAAATTACAGTACAGTCAGTGGATGAGAATGAATCAATGTAAGATGCACAACAGCTTGGGCCTTGGTTTTTGATTATGTCTGTTGCATATGCACTTCATTTTTTTTGCTTCTTTATTGTCAGTGAAATTTCTGTGTGAGTAAAGAAAATCAGTAATATTGGCCATATTTTAGCTTCTAATCTGATCTACAGTCACAGATCACTGATATTAAAGAGATCACCCAAAAATAAAAATTGTCATTTACCCTCATTTCATTTCAAACCTGTATAACTTACACTTAAAGAATAAATACTGATGAATGTTAACAGTGATTTTTCTCCATTGTAAGGATATAAACTGAAGAGTCTATATTCAGATGTTCGTTTTAATAAAATAAGGGTGAGTAAATGATGGCAGAATTTCTGTTTTTGGGTGAACTCTAGCTTTCAAACAAAGCCATTGGAACCAGTATAAATCATTTACATTTTACATAGTAAATGTAATCTTTTTTGAAGTACAAATTTGTTTTTTATGACAGGAAAGAAATTATAAGCCACAGCTAAGCTTTCTGGAATTCATTATCTTAATGCAGTCTGATATTTACCAGTGTTCAGCAAATGACATCCGGAAATAACTCCACAAAGCAAAGAAATAAAGTTGCCTTCAAGGAGAAAATATTTCTATGCATGTTACAAATGATTTGCAGCCATATAAAACTGCTGAACACATTGTAAAATGCTTTCTTATGTAGACCAAGACTACGTAATTTAGTTAACAGAGCGGAATGCAAGTTACAAGGCCCGAGACTGAAGTTCTGAGCCCGTTTTATTGGGCATAGTTCTCATTAGAGCAGCTCTTTAAATGGCAATTTCCATGTGACCCAAATTGCTGGCAGTGCTGTACCAAAATGGCCCATTTGGATAGAAATTAATGAGAAGAGAAATGCAATAGCCATAGATTATCTGTCAGATGCTGGTTGCCAATCCATCATCATATTACATTAAATTTTAGTGCAGTGTTGAAATTTGAAGGTTAGCTTTAGGGGAAACATATCATATTCCTGGTCACTTTATTAAAGCAGTTGGAGCATGTGGTGCACATGAATTGGGTGAGCTTTAGCCCCTGCCAGGCTTGACTGCTCACATTGCAACATGTTTCATTAGAGCTGACGTTCTTGCCAAATGGATATACCCTGAACTCTCAGACTCCAGTGCCATGATAAATTGTTACCATTTTCTTTGGTAGGTGAAGGGAGGACCACCTGATACGGGCTAACTCGGTTCCTTCAAACATGAATAACCTCACCGGCTACATATCCGCCTGGCTAAGTGGCATTTCAGTTAGAATTGAACATGGTGGTAAAGCGGGTATTTCTGTTCAATCGACTGCACTCCGCCAGGGTGTTTTGCTACATACTGAGCACACAAGAATCAATAGAAATTCAATTGGCATTAGATAGAGACTTGGGGCTGTGTATCTCCCATTTAAAACTGCAAAGTCCTACATTTGCTGCATGGGCGGGCATTAACCCCTGTCGCTGAATAAAAGAGAGCACTGCTGAGGAGAAAAGACAACTTGGATTATCACAAGAGAGTAAATCTGAAGAAAGTTTCTGAATTCTTGTGGATAAAGAAACATTGATCTCATATTGATTCCATAGTTTAGGCCAGCACTTTGTCCTTTGCCAGTGTTTTATGTTTTTTTTTTTTCTCCTTCATCCACTAATTGTACTCATAAAAGAAGATTAATGTTCAACGATGTCTGTAATGTGTTCCAGCGGGACACTAAGTAATACATACCATCTAAAGGTGCGGTCACATTTACCAATTTTGAGCAATTTTGTTAATAAATTGAATAATTTAATTTCAATTAATTGCTTGAGGGTTAAAGCTTTCCCTACACAGATTTTGCATTGGGTTCAAGTTGGTCACGTTGACTAAAGTCCCGTTCATACATAACTATAGTGATATTAACGACACTAGGGCTGAAGCTATTGAATATTTTAGTAATCGAGTATTCTACCGAAAATTCCATCGATTAATCGAGTAATCGATAAGAAGAACTTTTTCTTTATTAAAGAGCAATACTAAATATACAAGATAAAATAAGACAGATCTCTTAAAATGAACAAGTAATTTGTTTCCTTTTTAGAAAAATTAAAATGTTTATTGCTGAAATTGCATACACATTAATAACTGTGAAAACTAAACCCATTTAGTGCATTTAATTGCCATGTTACATTCAAAATGCAAATACAAATATATAACAATATAAAAATCAATTTCAAATTACTTTAAAAAAGGTAAACAGTACAACCAAAAACTAAGACATAAATCAGAATAATAGTAATAAAAAAAATAATAAAACCTAAACATCGTGCAACTTAACTTTCAAGTTTCAGCCTAACTACAGCTCACGCATGACATAAGCCTTTACTGTCTTCTTAGAAGGCTTTGTGGCTTTTGTAAGAGGCAAAAATTAGTGGGCAGGAAGCTAACGTGAAACAAAAACAAGAGTCCATACACAACATTTATTAACACATTTTTCAGCAACATGAATTTAAAGTTATTTGGAGAATAAACCCTCTTAAATGTCTCTCTGCATACTGGTGTGTGTGTGTTCCTTTAAAGGAGTAGTTCACTTCCAGAATGAAAATGCTGTCATAATTTACTCACCCTCTACTTGTTCCAAACCTGTATGAGTTTCTTTCTTCTGTTGAACACAAAAGAAGATATTTTGAAAAATGTTATTTCTGCTGCAATGTCTTCAAATTAAACCAGACTTTTATTTTGACGGGTTGCCGTGAATACCTTTAAATTTCTGTGTGTATATGATATGACGCTAGTTTTACTCAAATGAAACGGTGAAAGTGAAGTGACTTTCAGAGCAGTTCTGGAGTTGTTCGTGTGTTTATGTCCTCACCGCGAGCGTCACGCGCGCTTCAGTGTGTGTGTGGTGAAGGAAAACGCACATCTCTGCCATTCATTCATTCATAGAGATATGATCGCATAATATGAGTTAATGCTCATCAGATCTCGTAAATCAGTGGGAAATGAATAGAAATTATGATTTTGTGTAAAGAAATATCAAGTAAACGTATAAAAATATAAAAACCCTGGCAAAGCTATTATTATCAGGGCATGTGAGCAGAGCATAGCGGGGAGCAGATCAGTGAACGAGATTTTACCAGCGTTGCCCAGTACTGCAAACAGAAACAAGTATACTACATAGAAATTTCTTGTCGGTGCATTATTTGAGCGGTCTTAGCTATTCCGGTGAGCATGAGCGGTAAATGAGCAGAATGCACATTGATAGAGCGGAATATTGAACGGAACGTCACACGGCGCAGTGATGACGGCTGGAGGAGAGTGAAACCTGAACACTGCTGGGCGGCGCGGCATATATTTTCGGCGGCCGAAAATTCAGTGCATTCCTATTAAATGGACTAAACGATTCTCAGAAGCACATAATTTGCCTCGATGATTTTTTGTATTCGAGTTACTCGAGGAATCGTTTCAGCCTTACACTATATCGAACATTTTTTATATCTTTATCGAAGAAGGTGTACCGTCGATGAATATCGATACCGTTTTATCACCCAGGCCTAGTATTAATTAATATTAATGTATTATTAATATTGCAGGCTGCACTGCAAACTGTGCTAAAGATACTCGTCAAAGTCAAGCAACACAAACCTGTTTCATGATTTGAAACAATATCATTAATTAGAACATCCAGAAACTAAGAAATTAATTTTTCTATAAAGATATTTATTTTGTTAAGGGAAAATGACTGGAAAAGTGTAAAGAATTCAAAAACGTGATGTTTGTCATGACCATAAAGAGTAGTTTAACCACAATTAACAGTCTGGTTCCCTTTCAGTTGGTCACTCCGAGTCACATCGGTGACCGACGAATTGGAATCTCGCTTAGAGAGACCAATCCACTTCGAGTGTAAACTAAACAAGCCAATGCACATTGGCATGCGATGATTGCATCCAGCTGCCACTGATCACAGCGTCAGCATAAAAAGGCAGCCGATGCAACACATACCAGCTTTTCGTTTCGGAGCCGAGCGACAACATCGTTCTGCTTCTACCAAACTGCTTCGTGTGTGACGAGTCTAGTGCGCTCTCGGGAACTTTTTGTGTTGGTGGACGGCGCTTCAGCGGTGGTTGTTCCTGTGTCGAGTGGATTGCGCACTTCAGGCTGCATTACCCCCTGTCGTACTGCAAATGGCCGTTTCCCCTGTGCGTCTCAGCACGTAAAAGAGCATTTCCCTAAAAGAGACAATTTCTCTAAAAGAGTACAATAAGCGGGTGCGTCTTTGCTCTTCAAAGAGCGTACCAGCGGTATCCTTCGGTGCACCTCCCAACGACAGGATTTCTATCACTGCATCGGAGGGAGAGCTCTCTGGAGAGGAAGATTCGGCTGCGCTGCCGCCCTCCGTGACGGTGGCAAGGCCTGAATCGGATCCAGAGATGTCTGCTATGCTTTCCCGGGCTGTCCTCCGGGCTGTCCCTGTCGCACCGTGTCTTCATGTAAGTTGCGGAGGCAGCCCTTGTTCCCCTGAGAGAACAGGGCGTTCGCATTCCCAACTACATCAATGACTGGCTCATAGTAGCTCAGTCTCAGCATCAGTTGTGTGCACACAGGGCCTTCAGGTCAACTGGAAAAAGAGCAAACTCTCCCCGATGCAGAGGATCTCTTTTCTCGGTATGGAGTTGGACGGTCGAACAGAGGAACATGCGCAGTCGGTGCTGAACTGCTTGAATTCGTTCAAGGGCAGGACAGTGGTCCCACTGAAACTATTTCAGAGACTCCTGGGGCATATGGCAGCTGCAGCGGCAGTTACGCCGCTGGGGCAGCTTCATATGAGACCGCTTAAGCACTGGCTTCATGGCCAAGTCCCGAGGTGGGCGTGGCAGCGCAGTACTCACCGGGTCCAAGTTACACCGGCCTGTCGCCAAACCTTCACCCCGTGGTCAGACCTTACGTTCCTCCGGGCAGGAGTGACCCTAGGCAAGTGCGTGCTGGTCCAAACGGACAACACGGCGACCGTTGTGTACATCAACCGACAAGGTGGTCTGCACTCCCATCGCATGTCGCAACTCGCCCACCACCTCCTCCTTTGGAGTCAGAAGGTTCTGAGGTCACTTCGTGCCATTCACATTCCCGATCTGCTCAACCGTACGGCCGACGAGCTGTCATGAGCTATACTCCCGGGAGAATGGAGACTCCATCCCCAGACAGTCCAGCTGTTTTGGAGACGTTTCGGAGCCGCTCAGGTAGACCTGTTTGCCTCTCCAGATACCTCTCGCTGCCAGTTGTTCTAAACACTCGGCACAGACGCACTGGCACACAGCTGGCCGCGGAGCCTGCGCAAGTTTGTGTTTCCCCCAGTAAGCCTTCTTGCACAGATGCTGTGCAAGGTCAGGGAGGACGAGGAGCAGGTCCTGCTTATGGTGCCATATTGGCCCACTCGGACCTGGTTCCCCGAACTAATGCTCCTCGCGACAGCCACTCCCTGGCAGATTCCTCTGAAGAAGGTTCTACTGACTCAGAGATGGGGCACCCTGTGGCACCCACGTCCATACCTCTGGAAACTTCATGTCTGGTTCCTGGACGGGACGCGGAGGTTCTTGGTGACCTACCCCAAGAGGTAGTTGACACCATCACTTCGGCGAGAGCACCGTCTACGAGACACGCTTACGCCTTGAAGTGGAACCTGTTCGTTGAGTGGTGTTATTTATTGACCATAACATACAAATAATTATTTACTAAATTATTGTTTATTATTATTTCTATACTATTATAGTTTTTGTTAATATCTTGAATTAGCTTATAATTTATGTTTTCATTTTAGTTTAAGTTTTAGTAATTTTGTTATGCTCGTTTTTGTTTTTATTTAGGTTACATTTTTTAAGCTTTAGTGCTTATTGTATTTCAGTCAGTTTTAGTTGTTTTATGTTTTCCAGTAAAAATATAAAATTAATTTTTTATTTCACCTTTATTTCAGTTAACAAAAGCGAAATAGTTTTAAAGGGGTCATATGATGCGATTTCAATTTTTCCTTTCTCTTTGGAGTGTTACAAGCTCTTGGTGCATAAAGAAGATCTGTAAAGTTGCAAAGAATAAAGTCTGAAATCCAAAGAAATATTCTTTATAAAAGTTGTCAACCACGCCTACCTAAAACGGCTCGTTCTAACACGCCCCCACATGTCTACGTCACTATGTGGGAAGATTTGCATAACGCCGCCTAAATGTTCACGCAAAAAAAAAGAAGGCGTAACTTTAATTCTTGCTGTTGCCGCCGCTGCCATGTTGTGGAGTCGCTGTGTGTTTCGTTGTGAAAGCGAAACTACTTTGTTTGGCCTTCCAAAAGAGGACACAACTAGAAATCAGTGGTTAAGTTGTATTTACAACACTAAAATAATGTGTTTTTTGAACCTTAAACCACATAAACACATTGCATTACACCAAATACACAAAATAATGTTCTTTTTAGCAACGTCATATGACCCCTTTAACAATAACAACACCACTATGGACATTTTTGTTTAATTTTGTGCTATCTGAAATCCTGAAGCAAAACCGCTTGAGAACGACTGGTGTAAGTAATGCCACACTTACTCAAATCTTGTGGTGCTCAGATGTGCCCATGATGATAGTCATAGCAGTCATTCAGTGTAATATTTTGTGTAATGGGGCTTTGCTATCAATGTATATCAGTGTCTGAATCTGGGAGGTCTTGCATTAGCCCAGAGCAGACAGCTGTAGTATTGATGGTTCTGTGTGGCTGCTATACTGTCAAACCATCATCATCTTTGCCTGGAGAGCTGTCCAACCCTTATATTTTATCCGCACATGCAGCTGTATAACACAATGAATATCAATAAGCTATCTCAGCATAACCTGTTCGCGTATATGGGTAGATATGATTTGTTATTCAAATTAAATGCTTTGATTTAATTGTGTTCATAAACATGCCATGAAAACAAGCTTAGAAATGATGATTGATTTTGATAGGACCTCATTAGAGCGATAACGATTAGGGTCATTATAACCTTGTGTTGTGGTGATTGAGCAGCAGTGTTATGTTTCATTGGACTGGCATCGCTCTTCGATATCATGATACATGAGGTCCAGTGATTTCATTAGGCCAGACAAGATGGATGGATGGTTGAAATATTGTGGATTAAATATTGTATTCAAATAATTTTGTCGGTTTCTCAGGATCCATCTATCAAAAAAAAAAAATTATTGAAATATAATTCTTATAATTCTTTTTTTCTTGTCGCTGACGACATACAAGACCTTCAGACTATGCTATCTTTGTGTCCTTCGTCATGTGGTCTGTTACTCTGGAGTTTTTTTTAAACACTGACCAGAGTCACTGGAGGCCACAAAACGATTGCTGTGCAGCATTTTTCTCAGACATCTGTTCCATGGCCACTCCTGTGGGGAGGCACTGCCACGGCTTTGAAGTGTTGGAGCTGTGATGTTAGATTTGTGCTTGTCTCACACTTTGTGGAGGGAGTCCAAAGTCTGCTCACTTTAAAAAGCCCCCAGTACGCTGAACTTTTTTTCTTCTTCATTTTTTTTTAACTGCTGTCTTGTTGAGAACTGATCTGACTCTCCTGACTTTCTTTTGATGATGATCTGGAGTATTCTGGTTTATCATAGTCTAAGACCTGTTCTCTGGCTTTTAATATTAAGATGGCATTTCATTTACATTGAAGGTGTTACTTATTAATTTTACTTATTAAAGTTCAGAACTCTTCAAAACAGTGGGTGCATTAGGTGTAACAGAAAGCGAACGTCAGGCCGGGTCCAAAATTAACATTCACCAAGCACCAAATTCAAGGTAAAATTGGCTGAATAAAACTGCAGGAACTGCAGCGCTGAATTGTAAGAACTGTAGTTTGACACTTGCTGGTTAAAGTAATTCAGACTATTCAAAACAAAGATCAAGCTGATTCTGCTCAATGTGTTAAAGGAATAGTTCACCTAAAAATGAAAAATTGCCTGAAAACCTACTCACTCTCAGGCCATCGAAAATGTAGATGAGTTTAAGGTCACACTTTATTTCAAGGTCCAATTCTCGCTATTAACAAACCATTAACTATAACTTTTGCCTCAATAAACTCCAAATTTGTTGCTTATTAAATGTTAGTAAGGTAGTTGTGAAGTTTAGGTATTGGGTAGGATTAGGGATGTAGATTATGGTCATGCAGAATATATACTTTATAAGTACTACTAAACAGCCAGTATGTTATTAATAGGCATGTTAATAAGCAACTAATTATTAGTCAGAATTGGTCCCTATACTAAAGTGTTACCGAGTTTATTTCTTCATTGGAACAGATTTGGAGAAATTTAGCATTAAGTCGTTTGCTCACCAGTGAATAGGTGCCATCATGGTGAAGAGTTATTATGGATTATTGATGGATTTGATTCTTACAAACATGCAGCTATTCGCTTCACAAGATGTTAATTGATGGACTAGAGATGTGTGGATTATTTGTGGATTATTGTAATGTTTTTATCAGCTGTTTTGGACTCTCATTCTGACGGCACCCATTCACTGCAGAGGATCCATTGGTAAGCAAGTGATGTAATGATAATTTTCTCTAAATGTGTTCTGATGAAGAAACAAACTCATCTATATCTTGGTTGGCCTAGGCTTTCCTTTTTCCTTTAAAGTTACATTTGCTACTGAAAAATTAATAAATGTTATTTATTAAGGAAGAGTTTTCTACATGTTTACAAATGTTGAAAATACCTTCGATCATCTGTTTTATTTCTAGTTTAAAGTGTCTGACCCCGTTTTGGCTGGTGGTTAACCAGAGCTAACTTAAGATCTGTAATCAAAGGCATAGCAGAAATTGCATCTGTATAGCTGTCTACTGAAAACATTGAATGGAATGCAGCATTTCTGCTGTTAGTAAAAAGATGGAGATTTTTTTCCCTTAAAATTAATTTCTGTCAAGAATAAACAGATCATGTCTTCTAGCCAACTGTCTGCCAAAGGTTTCAGGTTTCCTACTGTGACTTTCAAGCTGTTTCAGTGGAGTGCAGTGGTATCAGTTGTGTTTGAACATTCATAGGGGTGATGTTTGTTTGTTGTCGTTGTTTCTGTAGAGTGCAAGAGGGTTCCAGAGTAAAAATCCCATTCATTTTCTTCATAGAGAAATTTATTTTTAACGTCTAAACCTTTCAAGGCTGATCTACCATGAGCTCTGAGATTAAGCCGTGTTATATGCTTCTGTTTGAACCACAAGTCAGTGTGAAAAATCATAGCAATAAACATAAAGTATTTAGTTTTAATTGAGTCTGTCTTCCTATCTCAAACTACACTACTGTTCAAAATGTTGTGGTTGGTAGAATTTAATTTTTTTTTAAACAAATCATATTCATTTACTTTATCAAAGATACAGTAAAAACAGTAATATCGTGAAAGATTATTACAAGTTAACAAACATGTTAATATGCTAATTAGTGCTCAATAAATATTTTTTATAGTAGATGTTGAAAACAGTTTTTGTGGAAAATGTAATTTTTTTTAGGACGAGATAGAAATATTTTGTATCAATTTAAATTTCTTTACTGTCACTTTAATGCATCCTTGTTGAAAAAAAGTATTAATTTCTTACCAAAAAAAAAAAAGACCACAAACGCAAACTTTTGAACGGTAATGTACATATTATGTATTTATTTATAAATCTGTTTATTTATATTTATTAAAACCATATATATATAGTCAGTAATGTAAAATTTTTACCATTGTATTTGATTTGATTGCATCATTACACCATTAGTTCTTTGACTCATAAAATATGTACACAATCTTTTCTTGTTTTCATTTGTAATACTTCTGGAACCACAGCTGCTGAGAGAGTGTGGTCACTCCTGTACTCTATTATTAATTTAATTATCTATTTTTCCTTCTATAACACATAATGGCTTGGCATACCGCTAACAAATTAAAGCAATCATAAGTACAGTAATGTGAGATCAATAAGGTTCATTTCGTCCTGTTAGGCATCGCTAACAGCAATTTAGTGCAAAGTATAGGTGCATTTGTGGCATTGTGGATCTTCTCATTCCCTCTTGCATTGCCTCATTTGCCTAATTGCTTAATTTGCCTATTACTGTATTATATTAACCTGCCACTATTACAGCACTATTTCAAAACCAACACTCGCTGAACCATTATAATGAACCACCCATGACCCTCTTAGGCTGTTTTATTATCTCACTGTACTTATAAATGAGGAATATATGCACAATTTTCAGATAACAACAATATATATGTGACTGTTTAATTAGTCAATTATTTTACCAAGCGGTGGGTTTTCAGCTGAACTTGCAGTTAGCAGTGCTAATGATTAGTAGAATCAAAACAAACAAATCTGGGGACATACTATAAATTAATATAAAGTGTATTGTTTATTTTATGACCAAGTATTACTTGCAACCTGGCACTAGTTTATCCTCGCAGTCCAGACAGGTGAGCTAAAGCGCTAACTGCCATGTCAGCGGTTCGCCGCATTCATTGACGTATGAGTCTACTAGCAGCTTGCATAGAATGCTACAAATTGAGTTTTGAAATCTGCCATCCTCGTAGTCGGGAATAGGCAGTTGTTGAAGTAACAGAGATAAAAAAGCACACCTGGAATTCCTCACAATTATTATTAGGGCCAACTACACAACTTTTTGACACTCCTAACATCAACACAGTGGTCTTCTCAACAGCTCTTGACACAGTTTTCATTGTGTGTGACCATTTTGTTGAGTAATGGGATCAGAACCAGTTCTCTGTCCAGAAAGCTTTCTGGCATCTGTCTGAGAGCGAGGCTGCCGGCACCTTTAGTCCAATGAGGACCATAGCTTTTCTGACAAAGCCTTTTTCTCAAAGAATCTTGTGAATTATTAAACAAGGGCTTGGGCTAGGGGATGCCTGAGGTAATCTGCCAGTCACAAATGTGAATATTAGAGCTCTCCATCACATACAGAGAACCTTCTGCTATTGAGTCTGGGTATCACAATCATCCCTCAACAGCTCATTCACAAACTGGTCCAGCTGGGGCTCAACACTTCGCTGTGCAACTGGCTGTTGGACTTTCTGACTGGAAGACCTCAGGCAGTTCGGGTCGGCATGTGGAAGAATTGACAATAAAGCAGACTTGACTTGACTTGTATATACAGAATGGTGAATGCTTATTTACTTCCTAAAAAAGGCAGAATTTAATTGTATAAATGTGATGGTGATCTATGCCTGCCCTTAAAATGTTTACAGCTGATCTGTCAATTGTGTTTTATGCTATATACAATTTTAAAAAATCATATATATAGAATATCTTTTTTTAATCTTTAATCTAAAAGTGTAGCCTATATCATTGTTATAATGCCCATTTTGCTTATGTGAAAGAGATTGTTTCAGTCATTGCTCTAAATTATTAGGGAGCTATCTAACATTTGGTATGTTATGAAAATATATAGGCTAATATAAATGCCTGAAATATGCAGTTCAGTTGCTATGTATTGAAACTGCTAAGTTTGGGAGTGTTTTTGATTTATTCATTAAAGGGCAGACTTAGTCATTTGTTCAAGAAACACACTACACTGGTTGTGCTGTGTGTTTTTAATTTACTTAAAAGAATGAGTTCATAAGAGTAATTTCTTCGTGAATCAGGTTACACTGGTTGTACTGTATGTTTTAATTCACTTTGAAGAATGAGTTCATACGAATCATTTGTTCGTGAATCAGACTACACCGGTCACGTTGAATGTTATTGCTTGCATCACTTGGGCACACTGTAGTTACGCATTCATACTGTAGATGGGTTTAGAGTGTAGCCCATGTGGTTCCAAACAACAAGACAGCTATTGTTATGTCAGTACAAGGGGAATTTTTTTTGTTGTTGGAAGTTTGAAATGTCAAGTTTTTCACTGCCTCTTTCAAAATTTCAACTTCTAACTCTGTGTCTCTCTTTTTTGTCTCCCACAGGAATGAAAGTGAGGGCTTGCATGTCGCAAATGTCAGGTAGGTTAGGAGAGGACACTCTCTCTGTGGATCTTGGCTCTTCTGCTGTCATCATAAAGCTCATAGTAGATGCTCTGAGAACTGCATTTCTCATTGCCATGTCAAATTATGCGATGCACGTTATTTAGTAGACTAGACACATGTCATTTCCATGACTGAGTCATGCATGTTTGTTGACATTTTCTAGATCCTGTCTCAGATGCACATTGACTTCTTGGACGGACATCCTCATTGTCCCCATTACAGATTTGTATCAGTTTCTGTTATTGGGGATTTGTAGAAAAACCTGAAGAGTTTTTATTTATTTATTTTTTACTTTTTCTAGGTCTGATTTTTGGATTATGTGGATTATTTTTAAACTTTTAAATTTACGTTCAAGGGCATTGTGTAATCATGGTCGTACCTTTGAAAGCTTTCGCATTTTTTGTTTATCCGATTTGATTCAAAGCCTTGAATGGAGAGTTTATTTAGCATTGTCATTTATTCCCCATATGGCATGGCCAGGTTTGTATACACTACCTTCTAAAATAGCTTGTGGCAGTGATGTATAATTTAGAAAAAGTGTTCATGTTGTTAGTGTGTGTGCTATAGTTAGTAGCAGTTTTATTCATCTTATTAAATTTGAATGAATGTGTCCTATTGACAATAATACGATAGATTAGTACCAAAACCACTTCGCATTCAAAGCGAAATTGTAACGACTAGACCAACAAATAATTGATTTGATTTGACGATTGAGTCATCATGTATGTGTTTATTAATTTATTTGCTGAAATCTAAAGACAGACAGTGGATGAAGATATTACATTATGTGTGTCACCGGTTCATTTGAGCATTTTGTTTGTCAGCAAGACATTAGATATTAATTAGTTTTCTTGTTTTACTTTATTTGGAAATGAACAATCACTCAACTACAAACCTGAATTCTTTGTCAATATTTCACAAACTATTTACTAAAATAGTAATAATATTATTTGTCCATCATCTAATTACTATTCATAGACTAAGCACGTCTGTGAAGCACTTTTTAAAGTGAAGGCCATAAATATCACACATACTGTGCTGTAAAACATCAAACCCTGAACTTTGAAACCTTTTCATCATCTTGAGATTGCTGAGTTATTGCTCAAGTGCCAAGTGGCAAAAATAAGACATGCTTGTACTATCTGTCTACTTGGCTCTTCAGTAAGACATCGTGAACATTTTTTCCATCAATTTTGAGCCGTGGGTCTCTACATCATTGTGATAGATTCTCTTAAAGGACGGGTCTTCAGAGCACCTGTGAAGCAGGTCTTTATTAATAACATTCGTGGGCACCGTTGTATTGCAGCTCAAGTCAAACAGAAAGACGGCTGCTGCTGTATCAATTCGGTTGAACATTTACGGCTGTATCAACACTAGGTTATTAACAGACTTAATTAGATCCTCTCTCAACGCTGCAGTGTTATAGCGTGTGAATCAATGTACCTCAACGCTTCCTTCCAGCTTGGGGTGGCATTAGATTAGATGGAGCAACGAAATCCTCAGGGACTCTCCCATACATCCAGCAGGTCCTCCTCAACACTCGTAGCGTTTTGTGAGCCACTGAAACGGTCTTGTTCGGAGTTTGCTGTTGATCCCAGATTTCATCAGCCAGGGAAGTTTGAATTGAGCACTGGAGAGGAAATTGTTGCGAAAGAAGCTCAAATTGCTTATCAAAGCGAGAGGCTGTCCCTAAGGAGCGCTTCTTGAGGAACATTGGACTTGTGCAACAACATTAAACGATAACCCACAACAAAAGTTGTTGTCGGTAATTTGCAAATGATCTGGCTGCAGATGGATGACATTTATTAGTTTTAGGGTGAAGTGCTGTAAGGGATCGAGGGTGAATAATCATAATCGGGGAAGATCGCTGTGTATTTTCTGTTAGGCGAGCAAACCAGGCGGTTTTCTAGACAGAGGAAAGCCTTATTGTCTTAGCCTTTAGCCTGTATGAAAACCAAAGGCCCTGTGTTGACAGTCTCTTGGCTCAGTGTTCTTCCCCCGGATCTGTCTTATTAACATGGAAAACTTGATAAGATTGTTGAATTGGAAAAGCAAGTCAGATATGAATCTAAAGTTAAAACTCTTTCCTGTGTTGGTGTGAATGAACCAGATGTATGATTTGGCTGTATAAGACCTTTTTGGGAAGAAATGTTAGTGTTGTGTTTTAATGGACCAATATATCAGCCGGTCTTTGGTCTTTTTGAACAAAGATGATTTGCATCAGCTGATAAACATGTTTGCTTGGCTGATTTAACAGTGTTGCCTCCCGCTTGTGTATGGCTCTTTGAAATCCATTTTATTTTTTCCAAATTCCATTTTTTTCTGGATTTCGTTTTTTCTGTTTTTATTTTTCTACAGTCTGTTTTAATGGTTAAATAAAATTGTATTAATCAAAAAGCATGTTTAATTAATTGAAATCATGAAACTTACATAATTTAACAGCAATTTATTAAAAGTTTAACGAAAATTTACCAAATTCTGTTTTCCATTAGTTTTTTAAATTCAATTTTAATGGTTTCATTCAATTTTAATAATCAAAACATTTCTAAATAAACGATTTTATTAAAACTAATTTAGTATTATTTTATTTATTCATTTATTTTTTCAGAAATACTGTGTTGTGTTTAAATTTTTCTGGTAAATAATTTTTCTGGTAAATATTCCTTGAAAATAATGTTTTAATAATAATTTTATTAGTAGTAGTAGTTCTATCATTACATTTAGTAATACATTTTTGTCACAGTTTCTTCAAGTTAAATCAAACTTTTATTTTGACAGGTCACTGTGAAGACCTTTGAGTTTCTGTTTGTATATGATATGACAATAAACAACAATAAATGACAATGTGTTCATGTACTCATATATTGAGTTGGCAGAGGCTGAAAACACCGCAAGCATCACACGCGCTTCAGTATGTTTGTAGTAAATGAAACCGTGTGTCTGCGCCGTTCATTCACATAGAGACACGCAGAACATGCAGGATTCATATTTAAATATTATTTTTGCAGCTTAATATTCACACACTAGACCATATCACGTTTTGATTAAAGTGTACTCACCTACTTGATTTATTCATCCAAAAGTTGGCAAATTCCGTGACACTCCGCGTTATACAGTAAATTCCGTTTTATGACCGGATTCTGCATTTTCCGCATCGCGAAAATCATACAGTAAATATTGAGGGGGACAAAGTAATACATCTTTTTTTATATATTATTGTAAAAACTAAAATGAAATAAAAATGTAAAGACAAAATGGGAAAAAAATAAAAAAAATTAAAACATATTGTAATGTACTGTATATAGCCTACTAACTTTCAAAAGTTTGAGGAACATTTTTGTTTTTATTTTTAAAAGAAGTCTCTTACA
This sequence comes from Sinocyclocheilus anshuiensis, assembly GCF_001515605.1. NCBI lineage: Eukaryota > Metazoa > Chordata > Actinopteri > Cypriniformes > Cyprinidae > Sinocyclocheilus > Sinocyclocheilus anshuiensis. The sequence goes on from NW_015542345.1 coordinate 2,934,974, forward strand.
CTGGGTGCGACAGGTGTGCTTTTAGAGTTCTGACTGTGGAGGTCTCATGAAAAATATTGATCTGCATTATATTTCACAGAAACCACTCTTAGTTATAAGCAACTGTTTTATCCCTAGAAATGGGGACAAACACTTGGAGAAAGCAGGGACTGTGGGAATTTTCACTTACGGTAAAGTTCTCCTCTTCGATATCAAAGCTCCGAGCCAAACTCAATTGAGTGAACAGGCATATCGCTCATATCTCTCCCTTATCTGGACGTTTTTAAGTCCCGCCTCAGTCAGACTTTGATGTTGAGACTGATAAATGGATGCTGGCAGTCGAGTCAGATATCAGTGTTATTTCAGCCACTGTTTTAATGTCGTCAAACTCTCTCATCATTTTCAAACCGCAGACAACATGATGAGCCTTTCTAGGACAAAATGACAGTTTGAGATGCAGTGGAGGATGTTATCCTTGGATTGTTGTGTGAGTGAATGATGATTCACGGGGTAACTTTTTGAGCGATTTTGCGGGGCAACTTTTTTTGAACAATGGTGCTTAGGCACTTTCCCATTGAGAATGGGTAACAAATTTCTAACTGGATATTTTAGATTGGTCGTGGGCCCTGTGTCTCACCTGGTTGCTAGCGTTGACGGCAACATTGCCCAAAGTTGCCCAGTGTATCATCAGCCTGAGAGTCTGTTTCTCTGTTGAAAATATTTAAATAAATAAATGAATTTGTATTTAATTATTTATAATTTATAATTTATTAAAATCAATTTATTTTTAAATTCAGTTTTATTTTCAGGTAGCATCATACATTATGAATTATTTATTTATTCATTTAAATCTGCTCATCCAAAATATTTTTTATGAATGCTATTTTATTTTCAAGTAGAATCATGTAGTCTTCATGTAGTTATTTATTATGAAAATTATTAATTTATTAATAGATCTTTTTTATTTATATTTTATTCCCACTGTTTCAGGTAGCAACAGTATTTTTATTATTTAGTATTTTTATGAGTATTATTAATTTATTAATACATTTTTATTAATTTCATTTTTTTATTATTTTATTTACTGTACATTACATTTAATTTTTTTTTAAGTTACATATTTTTAAATGAGCTCATCCAAAACACCGTTACAAAATCTATTTATGACTGTTGTTTTTTCAGATATTATACACTGTTTTTTATTATGAATATTATTAATTAATTATAGAAAATTATTATGAAATTAATTATGTATACATATGGCATTTTTTTTTTATTTCCAGTGCTGCTGGGTATACATTCAGAATAAAAAAGATTTTTAAAAAACCTGAAAATTTATTAATATTTCAAGCTTTCACTTCCCTGTATATGTTTGGCAGTATATATGTAGTAATGACTGAAATACTTCTCAGGAGAAAACACCCTTCACACTTTAAAAAACTAAACTAAACTTCATATTAGTCTTTAATCATTTTATTGTGGATAACTTAAGATATAACACTTTCTCATAAAACTTACGAAGTGTAGTCTGTTTGACAAATCGTTTCAATTTCAGTGACTCAAACCATCATCAGAGCAGAGTGAAATGTCACCTCTTGCAGTTTGCTTTATTCACCTTACTACAAACCAATATATGTCACTGCTGCCAGGCTTTGCAAGTGGCATACATCAGCATGACATCAGCAGGCCTCTGCTTTCCACCGAGCAGCCCTGTACAATACAAATTGTTCCTTCTAGACAAGGACGTGTGTGAGCGAGTATAGCCGCAGGGAGGTTTTTAGGCCTGGTCCCCCAGAGCATTTGCCCTCTCTCATTTTCACCTCGGTCTTTACAGTCACCTTCCTGCTTTCTCTCTCACTCTGTATGTGTCTGCTCATTGATTTGGGGCCTGTAATAGGCTGCTCCATTGAAGCCTATCCACTCCGGGTGCGTGTGTGTGTGTGTGTGTGTGTGTGTGTGTGTGTGTGTGTGTGTGTGTGTGTGTGTGTGTGGGCGCGCGCGGTGTGTGTGTGTGTGTGTGTGTGTGTGTGTGCGTGCGCGCGCGTGTGTGCGCGCGTGTGCGCGCGTGTCACACAGCTGTTGGCAGGCTCTGTTCCAGCGCTCTGATGCTCACGCTAACAGTGCAGAGTAAGACGGGGTGCTTTCTGCTGACACGCTGTTCTGTACTCGGCCTGTGGCTTTGCCAAGGTTAAGTAGGCAGGGCCGGCCACACACTGGTTGCTTGCAGATACTGGGAAAAAAAACCTGTGGCTGTGTCGCTGACCTGAGAAAATGCTTCTCTTTCAAGTATCCGGAAGAAGGAGGGTATCAAGGCATGTCAGAATCCAGTATTTGGGTCACATCCTGTCATCCATGCCTCCTTTTGATTGATTTTTGAAGGCAGACAGAAAAATTGCCTTTAAAAAGTAGAGTAATATTTTAATGTAGTGTCAAATAGACACTTTTTATTGTAATACATTATGAATATTATTAATGTATTTATTAATTTATTCATAAATATTAATATGTATTTATCTGCAATACAGTTTAAAAGTTGAATAGATTTTTAAAGATTTAAACTTTTTTTTTTTTTTTTTTTTTTTTTTTTTTTTTTTTTT
>NW_015542345.1:2937563-2944632 GCF_001515605.1 Sinocyclocheilus anshuiensis
GTGATACTTTTTTTCAGGATGAATAGAAAGTTCAAAACAACAGCATTTATTTGAAATAGAAATCTTTTGTATAACATTATAAATGTCTTTACTGCAACTTTTAATCAATTTATTTTATTCTTGCTGAGGAGAATTATTATTATTAATAATAATTATTACTGTTCATTTTTATTGAGTGATATTGCATTCATTTTATCTAAAATTAAGGAGGTCAAAAATCAGGGAAAAAAATGTTCTATTCTGTTTTAAATGGTTTAATTGTGCTAATCACAGCTATTTTATTCTATTTTACACCTACTCTTTTAATAAGATCTTTTAGTGTTTGTACAGTAACACTATAAAAGCAAATTACTTAATTTAGGAAACAACATTTTGTCTATATATATAGTAAAGTCTATGTGTGGGAAACACTGTGTATATATACAGTATATATATATATATATATATATATATATATATAAAGAAAATACTATCTCAGTCAAAATTTCACATTTAATTTAATGTGCTACTTTCCGTTTTTTTTTTATTATTATATTTGATTATTTTTAGGTGAAAATTGTTTCTACTCCAAATTTTTCTCAGTGTATGGGGATCCTTGACATCACAATATTTGAAAAACTACACGAGGGGCTCCCGTTAGCTTCGGACACAGCCTGAGAGAAAGAGTGCTACAGCACTTGAAGTTTTCCCAAAATCCCTTTCTTCTCACTAATTGTGCACAGTTTCCTCTTAATCCACCCTGTATCTCTACCACATCATAGCAGAGTGGGTTTTACAAGGCAATAATTCTAAGTCCCCTCCAGCTTTGTCTCTGAAGTTTTCGTGTTGGCACAAATACTGGTCGTACTACGTTGTTGTGGGGCCAGTGTCTGTGTTCACTCTCTCTCTCACTCTGCATCTGATCTGCTACGAAGGGATGTAGGGAATGTGGAGCAGCCGCAAACTGTGAAGTCTCTCTTATGGGGAGTTCACAACCACTGCAAGTGGCTACTGCAAAGGCTCTGGGGATATCTAGCATCCTCCTTGCTTTCTAGCTCATGTTTTTTCAAATTGAGTGATAGTTACAGAGCTCTGTCCAAGCACCTGTGCCCTGTTAAAGTGAGTGTTGTAAAGCCACAGTAATATATGTGGTGACTTTACTACTGTTTGGTGGAGCTGGCCTTATACAGCCAGGTCACAAAATCATTAATTATTAAAGGCCATTGAAGTTGCTACTGCCTCCTATAAATAAAGGCTCCCTCAGGGTTATGAGAGATCTGAGGTAGACCAAAAGATAGACAGACAGAGACAGAGAGAGAGCGAAATAGAAAAAAGGTTTCACAGCCAGATTTACACCTCTTATGTTTTATTACCACTCTATCAGCTTTTATACAGTGTAGAATGGGGCTATATTGGGAGTAGCATACTATGTCAATATTGTTTTATTATTATTATTCTGTGAGTATACTTTGTATAGTACGCTACCAGTCAAACGTTTTTGAACAGTAAGATTTTTTTATGTTTTTTAAAGAAGTCCCTTCTGCTCACTAAGCCTGCATTTATTTGATCCAAAGTACAGCAAAAACTGTAAAAAAAAAAAAAAAAAAGTTTATATTTTTACTATTTAAAATAACTGTTTTGTATTTGAATATGTTTTAAATGTAATTTATTCCTGTCTCTTCAAAGCTGAATGTTTAGCGTCATTACTCAATTCACATGATCCTTCAGAAATCATTCTAATATTCTGATTTGCTGCTCAAAAAGCATTTATTATTATTATTATGTTGAAAACAGCTGAGTAGAATTTTCAGGTTTCTTTGATAAATAGTTCAGCAGCATTTATCTGAAATAGAAATATTTTGTAACATTATAAATGTCTTTATCATCACTTATGACCAATTTAAAGCATCCTTGCTAAATAAAAGTATTATATTTAATATAATACTGTATAATACCGACTGTACTGACTCAAAGCTTTTGAATGGTATAGTGTATAATGTTACAAAAGCTTTTTATTTCAAATGCTGATCTTTGGATCTTTCTATACATCAAAGATTCCTGAAAAAATTGTACTCAACTGTTTTAAATATTGATAATAATAATAGTAATAATAATAAATGTTTCTTGAACAGAAAATCAGCATATCAGCATGATTTCTGGAGGATCATATGACACTGAATGATGCTGAAAATTTAGCTTTGATCACAGGAATAAATCACATTTTAAAATATATTCATATAGAAAGCAGTTATTTTAAATAGTAAAAATATTTCACAATATTACTGCTTTTACTATATTTTGGATCAAATAAATGCTGGCTTGGTGAGCAGAAGAAACTTCTTTAAATCAAAATGAAAAATCTTACTGTTCAAAAACTTTGTATACAGGAACTACAGTGAGCAATTATAGACGCAGACCAGATTTTTATTACTCACCAGTGGATCCTCTGTAGTGAATGGGTGCCGTCAGAATGAGAGTCCAAACAGCTGGTAAAATATCACAGAATCATCATACCACTGATGCAACTTTGGGAGTGAAATGTCTTGTGAACTGCAGTTGACCGGTACCAAATGCACCCATTATTGACAGTGATGGTTTACTAAGAGTACTCCACAGGACAGTTTTATCACAGCACCATTTTTTTGGAATGGAGGTTTAGCACTTTTATTAACAGGAGAGCAGTTGAATTATGGAGGTGCACTGCTTCAAGTACTGTGCCTCTGCCATGATATATTAGCAATATGATAATGACCTCTTTATGATTCATCTGCACAGTGAAAGAGGTCACTGCAGCAGGAAACAGAGCTGGGGAGATACACTTACAAACAGTAGGTTACCGCAAAAACATTTTGTTGTAGCCAGACCTTTGACTAAATGAATGCTCACTAGAGATGTACCGAAATGAAAATCCTTGGCCGAAGCCGAAACCGAACAAAATGAATGTATTTCCCCCATGTATTTTGCCAATTTCTTTCACCATTGCATAATTGCATAGCCAAAATGTGCTTTTTACTGTTTTGTTTTGCTTTTCAAAGAAAAACTCTATTATAAAACAACAATTTAAAAATATTTACTTAACACTGAAATTTTAACATTCTAGCAGACATTATACCAACAAAGCACAATTTAACTTAAAATTAATTAGTAAAATAATATTTTTTGGCTATTTTTGAGACCCCCTTCTTGAATCAGGCATGTATTTTTTACTGTATAAATAAATGCAGCCTTGCTGAGCAGAAGAGAATTAAAACATTAATAGAGCTGTTGTGATTATTATTATCATTATTGTCTTACTTTTTATTTTATTTTACAGAACAACAGTAAAATTACAATACTAACATTTATGACACATATCGCATTGTCTCATGCCTTGTAAAAATTCATAACAATGTTACTGAGCAACTGACAAGTAACACCATTTCAGCGCAGATTTTCTTCGCACTTTGGACTTTGAACCCCGGCTAACAAGCAGATACGCTGCGAGCTCGTGCAGCGTTGTCAGAATACCTGCAATTCATGTGTGTATTAGAAAACATAACATTCTGCAGTTTATTTACTAATTTAAAGCTATTTCGTGATTTCAATCATCATACAGTAACCAGCAACAACCACCCCTACCACTTCTCATTGGAGACATGCTATGCAGTAGCTGCATTTCCATTACCCTTCAAATTGCGCAAATTAAAATTGCGAATTGAAAATACGCCTAATGGAAATGCGTCAATTTCACAAAAACTCCCATATATCTCAAAAAACTTTTTACGCTCGCATGAGGTGGTTTTTCAGGTAATTCGAAAAGGGAATATTTCACAAAACTTATATGGAAATGTTTTTTTTCACATTTACAGATCACATGGAGTATGTAAAAAGTCATATGATCATTTTTCAATGTACTATAACCTCCAAGAAACACTTCATACGTGGCCGCTCTCGAGTGTAAGGGGCTTTCCCTGCCATTAATGCTTAGACAATTTACACTGCACCCGTCTGCGGTGCAGTGTGGCTCTGATACGACCACTGAAGCTGATTGCGGCCACTCAATGCTTGTGTTTATGTTTTTAAACAGTCTATGGCGGGGTGTCAAACTCAGTTCCTGGAGGGCCGCAGCCCTGCATAGTTTAGTTCCAACCCTGCTCCAACACACATACCATGTAGTTTTCAAATAAACCCCCATGTATTTTGCCAATTTCTTTCACCATTGCATAATTGCATAGCCAAAATGTGCTTTTTACTGTTTTGTTTTGCTTTTCAAAGAAAAACTCTATTATAAAACAACAATTTAAAAATATTTACTTAACACTGAAATTTTAACATTCTAGCAGACATTATACCAACAAAGCACAATTTAACTTAAAATTAATTAGTAAAATAATATTTTTTGGCTATTTTTGAGACCCCCTTCTTGAATCAGGCATGTATTTTTTACTGTATAAATAAATGCAGCCTTGCTGAGCAGAAGAGAATTAAAACATTAATAGAGCTGTTGTGATTATTATTATCATTATTGTCTTACTTTTTATTTTATTTTACAGAACAACAGTAAAATTACAATACTAACATTTATGACACATATCGCATTGTCTCATGCCTTGTAAAAATTCATAACAATGTTACTGAGCAACTGACAAGTAACACCATTTCAGCGCAGATTTTCTTCGCACTTTGGACTTTGAACCCCGGCTAACAAGCAGATACGCTGCGAGCTCGTGCAGCGTTGTCAGAATACCTGCAATTCATGTGTGTATTAGAAAACATAACATTCTGCAGTTTATTTACTAATTTAAAGCTATTTCGTGATTTCAATCATCATACAGTAACCAGCAACAACCACCCCTACCACTTCTCATTGGAGACATGCTATGCAGTAGCTGCATTTCCATTACCCTTCAAATTGCGCAAATTAAAATTGCGAATTGAAAATACGCCTAATGGAAATGCGTCAATTTCACAAAAACTCCCATATATCTCAAAAAACTTTTTACGCTCGCATGAGGTGGTTTTTCAGGTAATTCGAAAAGGGAATATTTCACAAAACTTATATGGAAATGTTTTTTTTCACATTTACAGATCACATGGAGTATGTAAAAAGTCATATGATCATTTTTCAATGTACTATAACCTCCAAGAAACACTTCATACGTGGCCGCTCTCGAGTGTAAGGGGCTTTCCCTGCCATTAATGCTTAGACAATTTACACTGCACACGTCTCTGATATGGCCACTGAAGCTGATTGCGGCCACTCTAGTCAATGCTTGTGTTTATTCCAGCTCTCCGCGCTGCTTCTGTAAAGATACACGCATAAATATAGCCAAAATCCATCAAACTCCCACCAAAATCCATTGACATGACTTATCGCTAGAGGAAAAAGTTAGGCTACGTTTTAGTCGCATAACATTGGTTAATGGAAACGCCGTCATTTCGCAATACTTTTTTATCGATATTTATAAAATATCACCAAAGTTTTGCACAAATCTGTAATGGAAACGCGCCTAGTCTCTCGCTGCCGGTGCTTTTTTGCATTTTTCTCGGGACACTTTTAACTGCTTCCATGCTGCCGACGTGTTTGCTGCATAAGTGCACGCCTCTATTTGATCGCGTCACGTCATTATTTGGTGCTATTTATTCGGTCTTTTTGCTTATTCGGCTGAACACCAAAATAGTTTTTTTTTTTGCTATTTTCGGATGAATAATTTCGGTTGCCGAACATTCGGTGCATCCCTAATGCTCAATTAAACAAAAGGAGAATGTCTGATTGACATATAAAGTGACCAGCCACAGCGGGTTTATCTGAAGAAGGTTAAACACCAATGATAGACCATGTTTATTTCATTTCTTCATCTCCAGAGGTCTTCCAGACACACTTGTGGCTTGGCCTTGTTTTTCAGCACCCATGTGTTAGCAGTCAGTCCGTTCTCAAACTGGCAGATCTGTGATGGATTGTTGTGCAGTGAAGCTGAACCGCCTACCACTTCTCATTGGAGACATGCTATGCAGTAGCTGCATTTCCATTACCCTTCAAATTGCGCAAATTAAAATTGCGAATTGAAAATACGCCTAATGGAAATGCGTCAATTTCACAAAAACTCCCATATATCTCAAAAAACTTTTTACGCTCGCATGAGGTGGTTTTTCAGGTAATTCGAAAAGGGAATATTTCACAAAACTTATATGGAAATGTTTTTTTTCACATTTACAGATCACATGGAGTATGTAAAAAGTCATATGATCATTTTTCAATGTACTATAACCTCCAAGAAACACTTCATACGTGGCCGCTCTCGAGTGTAAGGGGCTTTCCCTGCCATTAATGCTTAGACAATTTACACTGCACACGTCTCTGATATGGCCACTGAAGCTGATTGCGGCCACTCTAGTCAATGCTTGTGTTTATTCCAGCTCTCCGCGCTGCTTCTGTAAAGATACACGCATAAATATAGCCAAAATCCATCAAACTCCCACCAAAATCCATTGACATGACTTATCGCTAGAGGAAAAAGTTAGGCTACGTTTTAGTCGCATAACATTGGTTAATGGAAACGCCGTCATTTCGCAATACTTTTTTATCGATATTTATAAAATATCACCAAAGTTTTGCACAAATCTGTAATGGAAACGCGCCTAGTCTCTCGCTGCCGGTGCTTTTTTGCATTTTTCTCGGGACACTTTTAACTGCTTCCATGCTGCCGACGTGTTTGCTGCATAAGTGCACGCCTCTATTTGATCGCGTCACGTCATTATTTGGTGCTATTTATTCGGTCTTTTTGCTTATTCGGCTGAACACCAAAATAGTTTTTTTTTTTGCTATTTTCGGATGAATAATTTCGGTTGCCGAACATTCGGTGCATCCCTAATGCTCAATTAAACAAAAGGAGAATGTCTGATTGACATATAAAGTGACCAGCCACAGCGGGTTTATCTGAAGAAGGTTAAACACCAATGATAGACCATGTTTATTTCATTTCTTCATCTCCAGAGGTCTTCCAGACACACTTGTGGCTTGGCCTTGTTTTTCAGCACCCATGTGTTAGCAGTCAGTCCGTTCTCAAACTGGCAGATCTGTGATGGATTGTTGTGCAGTGAAGCTGAACCG